>NW_007726516.1:366918-426869 GCF_000696425.1 Galeopterus variegatus
CCGAGCATTTTTTTCTGGGAAACTTCTCCCTGGGCCCAAAGGGCTGAGCCGGGCTGGCAGGAAAAGCACTCCGCTCCGGGAGCCTGCGACCATCCGGGAACTTCGCCGAGATGTAAACCCTCCCCCTCGGCTCCGCGCCCCCCTCCGCGGCCCCGCCACAGTGGACGCGCCCCGAGGCCGCCGCCGGCCCTTCGCCCTCCCCTCCGTGCGCCGCGCCCTCCCAGCCTGGCCGGAGGCTCCGCGCCCACAGCCCCGGACCCCACACCGGAGCGTGGCGGGCAGGGGCTGGGATTCGTGTTTTCCTCTGTCCCCTCCCCTGCACTGAGGGGACGAGGCCATGGGGTCCAGGACAAGCGTTTGCAGAGGAGCGGGAACTGGAAGGGGTGTCTCACCAAGGGCCTTTTCCCCCGGAGACTTGGGTCCTCTCCAGCTTCCCACGGCTGCTGGGGCTGCCCCCTTCCCCACCCGGGGAAAGAGACTTTTCCCATCGCCGTCCCCTCTGTTCTTGGAAAAGAGGGCCCAGCTTCGAGAGACCATAATTCAAAAATCATTTTTTAAAAATGGGTTTAAAAATGGAGTGGAACCCACCAAGGGCCCAGGTCCACACGCATCTTTGTGAGGACAATGTGCTGCTCTTCCCGTGGAAAGATGCCAGTTCTCCCCACCGATCGGTTGGGATTCGTTGAGTAGTTTTGCTGCTAGTGGGGATGGATTTATCGTCAGCTATCCACATCCTCAAATACGGCAGGACCAACAGCAAACATTTGGAGAAAGCCGAGGCTCTACTCCATGCCAGACTAACTCTTATTACACGAGATGGCTCTAACCAGGTCTGAAAGCCACCACCTCCAGGCTCCAAAGAAAAGCTAACACTCACTAAAACGACACAGATGTTAGAATGTGTGCATTTGAAGAGAACAGCAGCAGCAAAAAGTTATGGTCAGTATGGTAACCACTGTATCACACTGTTAAAATACCAAGGCTGTGTATCCCTTTGAATAAAAGCAGAAAAGGTGATGTAGATGCCCTTCAGGACTGGTGTGCTAGGCTGAGGAGCCCTCGCCCTCAGGCTTCCTCCGCTCCCATGCCACTCCCATGTGCAATCTTTATCTTGACATGCCTTAACGGATCCAATAATCCTTCTGGGAAAGACATTTAGTAACGTAGGTAAACTATTCCCATTGGCAACTTTTATCCCTAAATATATCCATCTTTTTAAGGTTCATTATTATATTATCTTTAAGGTTGCCTTTCTTTTTAAACCATTTCTATGGTAATATGCACGCTATGTTTTATATAAAATGAAGATAAGTAGTTTCGTAAATAAATATATCACTCCAGACTTAAAAAGATATCGGTAGCACTTATTACAGTGTAACATGGAAGTTAAGCCCAGGAGCTGTTTGTTTTACCAACTCTCTTAGCCTCAAGTCGTTCTTCAGTAAAATAATAACAATAGGATTGTTGTGAGGATTAAATGGGAAAATCTCTCTAAAGATGAGCAAAATATTGGCACACAAGGACAGGAATTTTTACTTATTTTTGATTCCTCAATGTCCAGCAGAGTTCCTAGCACCTTGTAAGGAATTGATTAAATGTTTGTTGGGATAATAACTCTCTTGAGTTTTTCTCTTAGGAATCTACGGGAATTTTAGCATTAATATATACAAAAGAAAATTAGGAAGGTAAAATGCATGCCCCACTTCAGTTCATCATTGGAAGCCAAGTGTTTTGAATCACTCATAAAGCCAGTGATCAGTTGTCCAGAATGCTCCTGACATTCTCCCCTTAAACCTCAACACTTCTCACAATAAGGTCAAAACCTGAATAATATTTTATCAATAGTAATATTCTGGTTTCAATAAGTGACCTATGGTTATGCAAGTTGTTAATATTTGGGGAAGCTGGGTAAAGCATATATGGAAACACTTTTACTGTTTTTCGATGTAATTATAAGTCTGAAATTGTTTTAAACTGAAAAGTTTAAAAAAATTAAAGATAAGAAAATATGGCCGGCCCGTGGCTCACTTGGGAGAGTGCAGTGCTGATAACACCAAGGCCACGGGTTTGGATCCTATATAGGGATGGCTGGTTGGCTCACTGGCTGAGCGTGGTGCTGACAACACCAGGCCAAGGGTTGAGATCCCCTTACCTGGTCATCTTTTAAAAAAAAAATTTTTTTAATAAAAAAATAAAAATAAAATAAAATAAAAAATAAAGATAAGAAAATAAAGTGTAAAATTCCACAGCAGATATTTTGCAACCCTTGGGTGATACCAAATCACAGCCTGAAATGAAGATATTGAAGTTAGTTGCAGGCAAAGGTATTATGCTAAATCTTTGCAGTCATGTACACTTTGATGTAAGTGAATTAATTTTAAAAATGGCTTCTTGAATGCTGCTTAAAGAGAAAGCTAGGCTAAAAATGTTATAATGATCTTAGGAAAGTGGAAGAAGAGAGGGAGATAGAAGCATGTTGAGACTGGCAAAACTAAGACAAATTTACCAGAGCACAATATTATTAAATACATATATTTACTTACCATTTCTTAACTACCATTTAGGGACTCAGCCTACCTCTAAACTAGCTTAATGGTGCCTGAGAACTTCCTCTCTTACAATAATTACTTTTTGCTGTAATTACTTGTTCCCTAGTGGACAGTAGCCCCAATTTGGGGGGCAGAGCAGGTAAAGGGACCTGCCTGCCTGGTTCACCAGTCTTCCCAGCACCTGTACTTTCAGTACTCATTACCATTTGATGAATGAATGCCAAGCACTAGGCTAGGTCCTTTTACATATAGTATATGTGGAGCTACAGCTAAGGCTAATGTCTGGTGTCCTGCTCACAGTGCTAATTGTAGCGCTCTTAATCCTGTTCATGACACCAATTGTCTAGCTACATGACCATGCTAGTTGTCGGGCTCTTTCACCAGACCCCTTACACGCAGGTCTATGAGCTAGATAACAGGCCAAAAGATCCTTGGAGCCATAGGTTGGAAAGCATGTCTGCGCCAGGTGGACGCCTGAGGCAGACGCCCGCCTGCCTGCTTCACTAAAACTCTTCTCTCTCTCTCTCTCTCTCTCTCTCTCTCTCTCTCTCTCTCGCTCTCTCTCTCTCTCTCATGGCCTTCATCTTCAGAGCCAGCAATAGAAAGTATCCTTCACGTTAAATCTCTCGCATAGTTTCAGTCTCTTTTGCCAGGAAGGGCCTAGTCTTCCAGCCAGCAACAAAAAGTATTCCTCATGTTGAATCCCTCAGATATTTCCAGTCTCTTTTGCCAGGAAGAGCCTAGGGCTCAGCTGATTACGTCAGGCCCATTGAGGATAATCTCCCTATCTTAAACTCAACCTTAATTACATCTGCAAAATTCCTTCACAGCAACATCTAGATTAGCACGTGATTCAAAAATTGGGAGAAAGTGTATATACACAGGCGGCAGAGCTCTTAGAATTCTACCTACCACGGATATCAAGATTTATTTTTTATTTATTATTATTTTTTTTTAAAAGATGACCGGTAAGGGGATCTTAACCCTTGACTTGGTGTTGTCAGCACCACGCTCACCCAGTGAGCGAACCGGCCATCCCTATATGGGATCCGAACCCATGGCCTTGGTGTTATCAGCACCGCACTCTACCGAGTGAGCCACAGGCCGGCCCTTTTTTTTTTAAAAGATGACCGGTAAGGGGATCTTAACCCTTGACTTGGTGTTGTCAGCACCACGCTCACCCAGTGAGCGAACCGGCCATCCCTATATGGGATCCGAACCCGGGGCCTTGGTGTTATCAGCACCGCACTCTCCCGAGTGAGCCACGGGCTGGCCCAAGATTTATCTTTCCATTTCCCTAAACGTAATCTACCTCATTCTTTTTTAAAAGCTACAGAGTCTTTCACTGTATGATGCATCATAATTCAGCCAAATCCCCTATTAGTGAATATTTATGTTACTTCCAGCATTTTGCCTTTTAAAAATGCATAATGAATAATCATGCTCCTAAATGCTCATGCATTTATGTACTTCTAATTTACAGAAATTAGTATCCTAACTTATAGAAGTAACTTCCACTAGCTAAGTGGAATTACTAGGTGGAAGTGTTTGCATCTTTTGATAGATACTGCCAAGTTACTCTCTAAAATGTCAGTACCAATTTATACTTCCAATGACAACATATAAGAAACTGAAATAGCTAATTCTTATAAACAAATTCCCTTTACAGACTATTTCATCAGGAGCCTGTATGTGTAATGGTTAAGTGCAGTGTTCTCAGTCAGGTTGTCTGGCTACAAGTATTGGCTCTTCCTAACTGTGTGACCTATGGCAAGTTGGCTAAGCCTTAGCTTCTATGTCTATAAAATGAGGGTGGTAATAGTGGCACCCCTTTATATTAGTTATCAGTTGCTGTGTAACAAACTACTCTAGAATTCAGTGACTTAAAAAAACACACATTCACTATCTCGTAGTTCTGGTAGGTTAGGAATATGGGTATAACTTAGTTGGGTGTATTTGGCTCAGGGTCTCTCTCAAGGCTGCAGTCAAGGAGCAGGTGAGACTTCTGATCAAGATGACAGAATAGACAGTCTCCAGTGTCACCCTCTCCCACAATCAACCAATTTACAACTATTAAAAAGCAATGACTGCCAAGCTGGGACTGCTAGAGCCCAGGGGAAGAGGAGGAGAGACGTATGGAGCTCATGAAAGCAGGAGAAGCCACAATGAGGGAAAAGAAGGACTGCTCTGACTGTTTTGAGCTTTGACCACTTCAAGGCTGGCCCTGGTGAGCACACGGAGTAAGAGCTGGCAAAAGCCACATCTGTGCCCTTCATATGAAGTTGCTTGGAGGCTGCAGGGGAGAAGTGTGGAGTATACATAAAGCAAATGTATTTCAGGGCCTGGTTTTCCAAAGTCTTGCAGTTTCAAATGTTAACTTTGCAAAAGACTGGAAATTTTCCACAGGCTATAGTCTCTGTTGTAAGATAAAGAATTGTAACACAGCAAGATTGCTGGTTCAAAGACAGACAGCTTACTGATTTATATGTAAAAATACTGGGAAATTGCTGTAAGAAGAGAATGTTTGCTAAGATCAAGCTATTGTTGGTGGATTGACTTAACTTCTTGCAAATTGCATTATGGAATGTCACCTTGCTTGTTTTACTGAATGGTACCAGCTTCCATTGTTAAACTTGTTAAACTATACTTAGCAAAAACCCCACCTATGTTCTCTCCCTGTAACTTCCTGGTCTGGAGAATAAATGTGGGAAGAGAACCCCAATTTGGAGTTAATTTCCCAAATGGAGGGAATGCCTCTCTCTTGAGGGTTCTGGGAGATTAACCCATTTGGGGCTTCTCACTGCTTAGAAGAGATGGGCTTTGAGTAATCTTTGGTGGCTCCATCACCCAGGGGAAAAGGGGTGACAAATCTGTGGGAGGCAAAGCAACAGAGAAGAGGGCCTTGGTGGCCCCTAGGCCAGCAAGACCAATAACAGGGTTTCCATGGACCCACATAGGAGTGAGGGACCACAGACAACTGAAAAAAGGAGCCACTCAGACCACTCAGAGGCCAGTGAGCCATTGCAAGGGACTGGTGCATGCCTGTCCCATGGGAAGTGTTTGGAGTGCAGGGGGTGGGGGAGACTGGACTACTGGGGGAACATTGAGGCACAGCATGCACAGCTGATCTGCCCCCAATCAGTGCAGGGCCACTCAGTGGAAACTGGTCAGGAATGTAGAACTGCAGGGGGTGCAGTTTGCTGAAAATACTCAGGCCCAGACCAGAGTTTTGATACAACCCAGGAGTACTGGATCTCACAAGACCTTGAAGTGCCTACAAGGTCAACCATTAAAACCTGAGCTGCACAAAAAGCTTTCCCCAGAGGATCAGCAGCAAAGCAGCAATTTAGCTCAACTACAGGGCTCAAGTGCTGGTCCCCACAGGAAGTTCTCCCATTTTAGAAGTAAGCAAAGGACAAGTTAGTTCCAGTGCAGAGTTTGAGTGGTGGGAATAGCGAATAATCCAACACAGAACTGAAAAAAAACTACAAAATCCCATAGATCAGAGACAAAGTTCTGATATTAGCTAGTAAAGGCCTAACACCACCAAAGAACACCTATAAAACCCAGAAGGACTGGAAACCCCCCAGGCTCCCAAGCCATGGTGGGAGGCGGGTCAAGGGCCTCAGCCATGCCCCCGACATCCACAACCAGCCCAGAAATGACCACCAAACCACTGCTGGAAGTGCCCTGGACTCCCAAGCTGGGGTGGTAAGGGGCCAAGGGCCTCAGTCATGCCTCCCTGAAGTCCGCATCCAGCCCAGCCACAACCATGGCAGGAAGCTCCCTGGTCTCTCCTGCTGGACTGAAGGGGACACCCTGGGCCTCAATCACACCCCTCCTCATTCCTCCTCCTCCCACCCTATCCTTCTCCCCTTTCCCCTCTTCCCTTCCCCCCCAACTGCTCCACAATGACATCTTAGATTGTAAAAAATAATAATATTAACTAATTAATTAATTAAAAAATAATTGTTATTTTTATGTACATTAAAGATAAATATATTTTGGTTATCTTAACAAAGGAGTTTATAATCTTTAATGATACATACTGAAGTATTTGTAGATCAAATAATGTATTTCTGGAATTTTTTAAAATTTTAATTAATTTATTTATTTTTTGTAACAAAACTGATTGTACATATCTGTGGGGTACAGAGTTAAACATCAGCACCCACATGCACATGCAGTATGTGATGCTCACATCAGAATAATTATTATATTCAATAATAATTATAATATATAGCAATATCATTGCTATTCGTGGCGCTTTACCCATTCCTCTTTCCCCCCTCCCTTCCTGCTTCTATTAACCCCAGTTGTCCTTTTGAAAGTTCAGTGTGTTATTGGGAATGTTGTATCTTTCTTTCTTTATTTATTTATTTTATATGTTTATAATTTTTGCTCCCACTTATGAGAACATACAGTATTTATCTTTCTGTCCCTGGCTTATTTCACTTAATATGATTTTCTTTTAAGTTCACCCATGTTGCTGCAAATGGCAATATTTCATTCTTTTTTATAGTGGAGTAATATTCCATTGTGTATATAATTTCCTTATTTTAAAAAAATGCAATAAAAATTAGTAGGTATAAAAGAGCGGAGAAATCAAGGAAAGCAAGGTGTCTATGTTTTAATAACTACTTGTTGAAAATAAGTGATAGATTCTTGGTTCAAAAAAAAGAAAAGGAAAAGGAGCAGGTGAGGGCTGCAGTCATCTTAAGGCATGACTGGGGGAGGATTTGCTTTCAAGTTCACTCACATGGCTGTTGGCAGGTCCTTGTTGGCTGTTGGCTGGAGACATCAGTTCCTTGCCACGTGGTGTCTCTGTGGGGCAGCTCGCACCAAGGCAACTCTTTCCCCTCAAAGCAAGTCAGCAGGAGGGGACACCCAAGATGGAAGCCACAGTCTTTTTGTAACCTAGTCTTGAAAGTGACATCCCATCACTGTGCCATCTTCTACTTGTTAGCAAGTCACTAAAACCAGCCCACACTTAAGAAGAGGGTGTTACATGAGGATGTGAATGTCAGCAGGCATGGGTCATGGGGTCACCTTCGAGGCTGAAAGTATTGTGGGGTTAAAGTGAGTTGATGTATGTAAAATAATACACATGGTATCTGACTATAGAAAGCACTGAAGAAAGATTATTATTGTTGTTATTCTTTTGTCATCATGCAATCATCATTATCCATTACTTGCACCTGTTTTCCTGTTTGACTCAGTATGATGTTAAGAGCCAAAGAATGGCATTTAAACCAAAGTTGCTGTTTGGATTGTATAGCAGGCAATTTCTATCAGGAAACAGAAACCTTCTCAAATGAGATAATAGAGAAAAGCTTCATAGAGGAATTGTTTCCAAAGGTGTTCAGGAAAAGGAACTAGGAAAGATGCCATGCCCCAGAGCTGGAACAGGGGGGAGCTGCTACTACCCTAGGCCTGAAGGGGAGGGAATGTTAACCAGAACCAGGAGGGGGGAACTTCAGCTCTAGGAGAGGTCTGCTGGCAGGAGTTCAGACCTTCAGAAGAATAGTATGAGCCATGTGATCCAGCAGGGTGAGAGCAAGAGGAATAAATACCCTGACTTTCTTCCTCTCCTGCCAGTGTCACCCATCATGTGAGCCCAGTCAGGAGCCAGAGGACAAGGAAGCCCATGATGCTGTCCATACAGGTTAGCCTCCCTGGACAGGAGCAGGGTGGAGAAGGGTAACAGTGGCCTGGAGGGTTGAATGGAAAATATCTAGCACGGGTAGGCACAGCTATTCACTAATGGGACATTTCCTGGGGATGCAACACCATGGTCCCTTCATGTACAAGAGGAGCTGAAAAGCAGTTAATCCTGAGTCTCCAGCGTAGTGGTCAGGGAGGGGTGGCAGCAGGGAGCACAACTCCAGAGGCATTTGACCCAGTCCTTGGTTTATAGTACCCCCCGGAGCTTGCATGCGAGCCAGCAGGGAAGGTACAAGGATTTAACCTCATAGCTGGCAGACTGGTCCAGAATAAGTGTCTCAGGAATCTCGCGTGGGCTGTAGGTTTTATTTTATTTGGGGAATGGACTTAATGACGTGAAAGGCATTTGTTTTGCTCATGTCTTCTGATTATATAGTCTGATGACGCTGATTGATGATTAAGCAAGGAACCAATGAAGGTACCTGCTGAAGACCTTAGGAGATGCCAAAGGCACATGGTTTTCCAAACATTGTTCTCCATGAAGCCTGATGGAGGGAAGGACACTGAAGGCGCAAGGAAAGTTGAATTTATCTAATTTATTTATTTATTGTGGCAATTGATATTTATATTTTAAAATGCTTTGTGAAGATTCTGTTAAAACATGATTGATCTGGAGCCTACCCTTTAAAAGGTGATGAAGCTCAAGTATCCTAAGACTGTTTTGAAGAATCAGGGATAATAGGAAATTGGGGGAGGGAGGGATGTCATAGAATAAGAGACATAAAAGGAAGACTATTAATGCTGACTTAGATTAACTCATCCTCAGGAAGGTTTATGATATAAATATTATCAGATCACTCATTGTGGACATTTAGAATATAAAACCACTAAAGCCCATTAGTAAAGAAACACCAGATTCAGGAATTGTGCTGGACAAATTCTCTCTAAAAAATTATGTATTGCAATGTAGACACATGCACAGGATTGGAAACTCTTAACAAGCAAACTCATGCTGGTTTATTTTTGTTGTAGTTTACTCTCAACAGTCCAAGGATGGAATATCCCTTGTCCTGCTTCTTCCTCCTGATAACTTCCTTTTCTCATTTTCATGGCTTATTACCAACTGCACCAGCGCAGGGAAAGTACGAGGAGATTGATCGTTCTGTGTTCTTTTATGTGATGATCAGTCAGGTGTGGCCACAAGAGGAGACATAGGAGAGGTGCAGGAAAACAAAGTTTATTATGCTCACAGGTCCTAGGAGCAGGAGGCACGGCACACCATGCAGGCCCACATGGGAAAGCACCAGCGTGGGTCTGGAGGCAGAAGAGGCAGGTGCTAGGGGAGAGCCTAGGCCACAGCCTTTATTAAGCTTTCTTTATTAGGGAAAGGCAAGGCAGGACAGGGGAAACAGTTTAGGATTGGCTAATTTGAATAATTTCTGTGGGCTCTCAGCTGTAGGGATGGTCCCTAGTTGCATGATACCTGGCACTGGGATGATTAAGCAAAGGAAAGTTGCCTCCTGGGGTGTATAGGCCAGATAGAGCAGGTGTGGCTCTGGACTGGTTAGTCTGAATATCAAAGGCGCACTCCCTGCCCAGACCTTTGCTGTCTCTAAGAATTGGCTAGCCCCAGGAGGAACAGTCTTCCCCCAGCCAGAAAGGTTTTTAAGATGTCAAAATTATAATACACAAAAAATAAGAAATATGTAAATGATACAGAGATAGAAGTGTGGGCAAGGGATTGTCTTCAGAGAGTGACTAAGAAGGAAGAAATCATGCACTCGGGCCTCAAACAATCTCTTTAGAACCAAAATGAGGAGCTAAGAAAACTTTTGGGTGTCATCTGCTTCTCTCCTCTCACTTTCCAGATGAAGAAACAGAGGCCTGGAGGGAGTGGACTACCATTTTAAACTGGCTTAAGCAACAGGTGGAATGTATTGGCTCACGTAAACGAAGAGTTCAGAGGCAAAGGTCAAATGAGACTGGATCCAGAGCTTCTGTGACATCATCAGGATTTGGTCACTCCAGCTCACTGGTCCTGGCTACCCATGCTGCCTGTCTCTAAATGGGCTCCACTGTTAGACAGGTCCTCTCCTTGTGGTGACCCCAGCACCTCAGGCTTACGTTATCATGTTAGAAATCTCAGTGGAGAAAGAGCTTCTCTTTCCAGGTCACAGGCCTGGACTGAGCACACTGGACCATGTGTCCATTCTGGAACCCATCCCCAAGCCAGGAGGAATGGAATATGCTGACCAACCTGGCCTGGGCATGTGACCACAGGAGCTATGGGGGTGTCTGCCCCACTGAAACATATGTACTGACATAGGAGTAGAAGGAGTTCCAAAGGAAAGGAGAGATGCTGTTTTACCAGAAGGGGACCTGTTTTCCCTGCCGAAATGTAGATGAGTGCTCCCTACAATGAGCTAACGACAGAACTGGGTTCCAATCCATCCTGGTTCTCATCTCATGCACAGCATCCTCCTCTATAGCAGAGCCATTGCAAAGGCGTGACACTACGTTTATCCAAAAGTCACCTCAGGCAAAGAACAGCAATGCAGTGGTCGCCAATGTAAGACATCTGTTCCCCAAGTGATGCTTCAAATGATACTTTGGGGTAAAGGAAGAAAATATTGTCATTTCTAAATAGTCATATAATTATTTTAAAAATCTAAAACATATGAAAGCTTAACTAACACTTAACGCATTGACAGAGGTGCTCTCACTCAGGCCTGAGTGGGTCCAACCCAGGCCACCTGTGGTATGAGAAATATCATGAGGGAGGAGGGGGTGTGCATGATATGTAGGGGCTGATATTCGCACCCACATTCCTTTGTCCTTCCCTGCACACACTGACATGTGGCTGTGCATGTGATCTTTACAGGCTGTCTTCAATGTGTTTTTGTGGGATTTTTTGCACTGGCCTGTATGGGGATCTGAACCCATGACCTTGGTGTTATAAGACTGTGCTCTAACCAACTGAGCTAATCAGCCAGGCTCAATGTGGTTATTTTTAAAAAGAATCTTCAGACACATGCATATATAGATCTGTATGAAGATGTTCACCGCAGCATAGCTGTGGTGGCTCCCATCCCTGGGAGAGTGGTGAGGCAAAGAGGAGCAGCTGTACATAGGAGTGTGATGTGGTAGCCAGAGGCAATGGATTAGACATCCACAGACCAACTTGGGTGGATCTTCAAACACAGGTCTTAGCAGAAAAAGTACAAAACGAAATGATTTATATAAGCCAATAGCATTTATGCAAAGTAAAAATACTTGCATACAAAATAATAATAACCATTTTGTAAGAACACATAAACAAAAATATGCACATTAAACCGCTAGAATGGTTATCTATGTTGGAAGGGGGATAAAAGTGAACCAACACATGCCCACTACACAATTACATATATAAAAGAGCAGGGCTTGCAGGGAACTGAAATGATAATGTGTCAAGGACCCAGGAGAGTAATGAGCTCAGCCCTCTGCAAAGCTGTCTGGTCATGTATGAAAATATGACATTCCAATTAAAGCTTTGGCAAAATAACCAGTGTCTCCAATTTTGTCCTGTTACAAGAGAAAACAAATTTTTATTGAATTTATGCAAATAACTATATTAGCATAAAATAAGAATACTGATGAATAGTTTTAAAATCCTGGAGGAATCAAGTAGAGAGAAAAGTAAATGCCTCGATTTTGCTCACAAAAATATATCTTACCAAATAGCCCAAAAGAGAAAAAAAGTTCTTAAAATCCAAAAAACAAAACATAAAAAGAACTAGCTGTGTTTAAAAAAAATCATTGAGAAAACCATTTTTGTCCTTTATCAGTTCAGTCCCATGTAATTAATTCTTATTCTCTATTATGTTAGTTTAGCAATTCTATAAGTCCAGTATTTTTCATTGGAGTTTTGAAGTTTTACCCAGTCTAACTGAGTAGTTAATCTCAAAGTCATCATCAGGGTTTTGCATTTTAGAGTACCTGTCAGTCTTTTATCCTTTTCATGAACCTCCTTGAAGAAATAACACTTTAGAATTTACAAAGAGCTTTCAGAAAGAGTATTTTTGTGGCATGCAACAATTTAAAATAACCAAAATTATGACCAATAGCATTTACACCAGGACACATCAGATCTTTGGGAACCTTATAAAATTTTGGAACACATATTAATAACACATCCATATTATTCAAAAAGGTCAAACATCATTTCTCGTTTTGATAATGTTTCCTGTATAATTTAATCTATCAGATAAGACCAGTTGGTTTTACTATCTCTCTTTTATAGATCCTTTGAGATGTTCCAAGACCCTTGGAACATCTCAAACTTAGTTTTAGTCAAGAGACTTAATTTTTAGAATTTGATTTTGGGAAGTTTGTCAAATAACAATAGTTTAAAACACTCAATTAAATAGGATCATAAATCATTATAAAATAAAACAAAAGTGACAAGAGATTTCAAAGAAAAAAGCACAAGAAATTGTCTTGATAAAACACAGAATCTCTTTCCTGGGCCAGTTACCTAAAAGGTAAAGAAAAACCCCTCACAATTTTTATTAAGAGCAGATCAGTGCTTCAAGAAAACTCTGTTGTTCCAACACAGGAGAGCAAACTCTAGCTTTGCATCAGTGTACTTTTGGTATTTGTTGCTTTGCCTCACACGGATTTGTCACCTTTCTTCCCCTGGGTGATGGAGCTGCAAAAAAGGATTACTCAAAGCCCATTTCTTCTGAGCAGTGAGAGACCCCGAAGGGGTTAATCTCCCAGAACCCTCAAGAAAGAGGCACTCCTTCCTTTGGAAATTAACCATGAGCTGAGGTTCTTTCCCTGCATTTATTCTCCAGACCAGGAAGTTACAGGAAAAGAACATAGGTGGGGTTATGGCCAATTATAATTTAACAGTAGAGGCTGGTAACATTCAGTGAAACAGGCAGTGACATTCTGTAATGCAATTTACAAAAGATTAAGTCAATCCACCAACAAAAGCTTGATTTTAGCAAACATTCTCTTTCCCTACAGCAGTTTCCCCAGTATTTTACATATCAATCAAGTAACTTGTCTGCCCTTGAGCCAGCAACCTTGCTGTGCCACAATTCCTCATCTATATCAGAGACTTTAGCCTGGGGAAAGTTTCTTGTCTTTTGCAAGGTTAACATTTCTATATGTAATTCCAAAAGGTTAGGCTAAACCTGAAACTACAGGGCTTTGGAAAACTAGGCCCTGTGAAATACATTTGCTTTGTAGTATACTCCACCGGTATTAATGTTCAATTTAGAAAAATTGTAATTTCCTTCTAATTTTAGCCAACTTGATCACACCTAAAATTTCTTTCATGAGCATTTTACCTAGGATAAAGATTTACTTTTATTTTTTTCCCATCATTTCGACTACACAAAGTTTTCTCTCATGCAAAGATAAAAACTACTCTCAATTTTTCTTACCAAAAATACACTTTCATGCTTATAACCTTTTTGCTTCTCTTCTACATAATAGTTCCTTCCTGTCTTGTTCTATTTTCTTTCTAAATCATTATTTTGAAACAATATTTAAATAACCTCTCAATTAGACAAAATTACTCCTTGTTAACAAAATATATGCTCATGTCTTTTTATAATTTTTTGCTGAAAAAACGTCTTAGTTTCCTCATACATTTTGCATACAGAATTGTTTTCCTATTTCTAGTAGTTTTAATTACATATATTAATTAAAATTTTTAACTCCCAGTAACCTTAAATTTCTGAAAACCTAAGAATAATCCATTTTTTTTTGTCCTTTTTTTTGAGACCGGCCGCACCGCGCTCAGCCAGTGAGCACTGTGAGCGCACCGGTCATCCCTATATACGATCCGAACCCGTGGCGGGAGCACTGCTGCACTCCCAGCGCCGCACTCTCCCGAGTGCACCACGGGCTTGGCCCAGAATAATCCATTTTGAACTGTTTGTCACCAGCATTTTATGAATCTACATTTCATAATTTCTAGAGACATGTACTACCTCATAGAATAAATTTTTTATGTTTACTAACAGATCCAAATATTATAGTTTTTTATACCATATAAAAACAAGATGTCAATGTATATAAGCTTTAAAGTTATACTTCATAATTAATGTTTTGTTATTTTAACTTATTGAGAAATGACCCTTTAATAAATTTCTATTACTTAATTTTACCTTAAAGTTTCAAGTTACCAAAAAGACTTTGTAAAACTTGAAGAGTTTATTTGCAAATATTTATGCCTAATTTACTTATTTTTAACAACCATGCTTGAACTGTTCATGAAAATAAAGCTAGCTATTTATGTTATTATTTTATTCTTTTGAAAAAAAAGAACAAAACCAAGCTAAACCTGCATTAACCAGTCTTTGAGATTCTTCCCCAGTATCCTTTCTAGTCATCCTGGGTCCATGTGCCACATCAGGTTTTTAAGGTTACAAAAGTTAAATATATATTAGAATATGAAATATCTCAGATCCATCTTGCCAATAGTGGGAAGGATGGTATATTTACGGGGAGTGGTCAGGGGTGGGGTGGGGATCTGTGCAGGCACAAGCCATCTGCATGGCTCTGAAGGTTCAGAAAATGGTGGGAGTCTTTGGACATTCACTCAGGCTCCATAGAAAGGTCTGCAGGCTCAACCAGCCTACCCCAGGTGTGTTGGTACAAGCTAACTCTAATGATCCTGAATAACACTCTTAGGCACCCAACTCATGACTTCTGCACCAGAGGTGTTATCTTAAAAGATAGATAGACGGGCCAGCCCGGTGGTGCACTCTGTAGAGTGCGGCGTTTGGGAGCACGGCGGCGCTCCTGCTGAGGGTTCGGATCCCATATAGAGACTGGTCTGCTCACTGGTTGAGCGAGGTGCGGGCGCGACACCGAGGGTTGTGATCCCGTTGCCGGTCACGAAAAAAGACAAAAAGGAAAAAAAAAAAGATAGAAAGAAACGGAATGAGAGGTTAGTTAGAATTTTACTGAAAGAACGGCAATTTAAACAGGGAATAAATTTTAACTGAAAGCCACGGTTACAAGTGAGGCCTGTCAATGCCTGCAGCTTGGAGCTGCAGACTTGCTATAAGACACAAACTATCCAGACTGTGGGAAACCAAGGGAGACATCAATGAAGTTATGCTGACTCCACCCAGTTTCATATTAAGGACTGGCAGTCCCCCTTCAGAAGCAAACCCCTCAAAACTCAAATGTTGGTGAAAATGGAAGTCAGGTTTTATTCAAGAATACCGGTGAGATGCTAGACTAACCCATCTCTCCAGTAAACCTGAAAGAGAATGGTCAGACTCAAGCTGTCTCAAAGACTCAGATCAACTGAGTGGTATTTAGAGAGGGGGTTGAGGGAATGGAACATGGGAAATGAAAAGCAAAACGGAGGGGGACGTGAAGTGTGGGGGCTCCACGCCAAGGCTCCATCTAGTTTCTGCTCCTGTCCTTGCTGTTATCTCGGGGTCCTGCTGGAGGGCTGGAGTCAGCATAACTTCACTGATGTCTTCCTTGGTTTCCCACAGTCTGGATAGTTTGTGTCTTTTAGCAAGTCTGCAGCTCCAAACTGACTGGAAAATAACTTTACGTTCACATAAATAATGTCATCTTGTCGCATAACCAAGGTTCAAAATATCAGATAACCATGGGAAAAAAGAAACTCATAGAAATGCATGCCAAGAAAAAAAACCTGAGTCCTTTAAAAATCTTTTAGAGCCCATGTAGTTTTAGGTATCAACAAGGCTTCAGTCCTGCTCACTCCAGCAAGACCGCTGGGGCTGGACTGGAGAGAAGGGACTCAGAGTGGCTGGAGGGGCAGGTTGGGCTGGAGGGGCCGGGAGGAGGGAAAGCGGCTCCTACCTTCTCCTCACGGAATAGAACTGGGAAATGAATGGCAACTTCCTGGCCTGCGGAGAGAGAGCGCTGCCCAGGGCACCAACCAATATGTAGAAAATCCCAAATGCAGACTTTCCCTGATCCCTGAAGTCCCGGGTTCTTCTGAGATGGTGCCCTGTCAGATACAGCAGTGATTCCATATGACTTTTGGCAACAGAAAACGCTTTCTTCAGACGATACGATGCATAGCCAAAATATGTAAAGCAGACAAAGGTAGAGCTGCTCTTGGAAGAGCAGAGAGGGCTGGAGGATGGGAGCTCAAATGCTTGGCCTTCCAGAATGGACCCTAAGGCATGGTTTGGAGAAGAACCACTGTCTGGAGAAGCAAGCCCAAGCCCTTTATGTGGCATTCTGGGCCCTCCTTGACATTATACCTGTATTTTGTTCTCCCGTCTTGTCCTTGGCCACACCTTGCTTTACGTGTTATGCCCCAAAGTATGGAACTGCTTCTGCACTTCTGCAGCTGTTTCGTGCCGCTGTGCTTTTGCTCATGCTGTTCCTTCTGCCTGGAATGCCTTTCCCACTGGCTGCCTCTGACCCAGCCTTCAGAATTCACCAGTGACATTATCTCCTCCGATAAGCCCTCTGGGCTCCCACAGTGTCCTGGATGTCCCTACATCTGACAAGTTACCTCTCTACTGAAATTTTTTCCATACCTATTAACTCCACTAAGCTGTAAACTCTCCAAGGGCAGAAATCTCTTAAATCTCTGAGTCCATTCCCATTCACACTACCTAGCTTAACTGTTGAGACTGTTTAAGCATTATCAGCCATCGGTTCAGTGTACAAGGAATCCTTTCTACAAAGCAAGTTTGAGAAATGAAGAGACGAGCACGCAATAAAGAAGGGGGAGCAGAACACCTGAGAGGGGTGGGGGGAAGACAGGAACTGAGAAAGAAGGGGCTGGGGGCAGGAAAGCAAATGTGCCTCTTGGATTTCTGCATAGAGTTATTGATAATTCAAATCAGGTCTTGGATTTGACATACCTGGCACCACTACTACTGAGTAAATTAGTAATAAGCAACTCTGGGGGGATGCACTCTGGTCTGCAATAGAGGTGTCTTTCCAGGAGCAGTGCAGGCTTCTGATTACATCCCCGAGACACTGCAGACCTCCGGGGATTCTAAACAGCATAATGGACTTTGAAAAGGGAGACAGCTGCACCAGGAAAGTTAGTTCAGGTCCCTGGGGATGATGATGGACTGGTTAAGGACTCCATCAGATCTGTCTGAGACTACTAGCTCGGGAAGAAATCTCTTACTGGAATCGTTTGCTCATGGTTAGGCAAGGGAGATGGAAAAGGTTTTATATTATGAGAACCGGAGGAATTCTAGGCCTCGTTTTAAAACACTGAACATTCTCAATGCCTTGGTATTCTTCACACACAAATTGAGGTAGCAATATCCCCATATCCCTGCTTAACAGGAACAAGACAAGAGCAAATGGGACCCCTCTGCCACTTGCTGACCTTGTGGCCTTGAGCAAGTTCTTTAAACTCTCTGAGCCTCGGTTTCCTTACATGTAAAATGATGGCAACAGTTATATCCTACCTTAATCAATGAGATAATCGATGTAAAGCTCTTAATATAAGGCCTGATATACAGTAAGCACTCAATAAAAATTAGCTGAAAGTATTACTAACACACTGAGCCATTGTAGAAAGCTTGAGGATAAAAATGCAGCTGAACTACCACGAGGCAAGATAACGTAAAGCCTTGCTCCTCGCCATGTGACCCCCTGACTGGCAGCAGCAGCATGTGGGAGCTTGTTAGAAATGCAGGGTCTTGGGCCTTACCCCAGACCTACTAAGTCTGAATCAGTAATTTAACAAGATCCGCAAGTGATCATATGCACATCAAAATTCAAGAAGTGTTGAGAAAGCAGCAATGACACATCTACTGCCTGCTAATTGCATCACTTTGTGCAAGTTACTTAACCCCTGTGCTTATTTGTCATCTATAAAACCTCACCTGGCAGGGTCATAATGGTGGTTAAGTGACTTAGTACTGTATGTGAGGAGTGCCTAGCATGGTAAGAGCAATTCGGTGTTTGCTGCCCTCTATGCTCTTCAGCCCCAGTCTTGGGCCACTTTGAGCCCCTCCCAGGGTCTTGTACTCTGAGACCATGGTTCAGCAGGAGCCAGATTGCCGGGTTCACACCCTGACTCCCTCACCTGGAGCAAGATTCAGCTGTATGACCTGAACAGTCACCTACCTGTTCCAAGCCTCAGTTTTTGATCTGTTAAAATCAGAACAAAGGCTGTGCCTGGCTTCCGGGGAGTGCTGAACACCAAATGAGATGTGCAGCAAAGGGACAGGCCGAGGCTGGTGCTCGAAGTGCATTTAGCTTCACCAATAGGTGTGTGTGGACCAGAGTCCACACTGTCAGCTTGAGTGTGTCCCTTTCCACAGGGACCTGATGCCTCTTGCTGCCTGACCAACAGGTACAGGAACTCCCTAGGCTAGATCTTGGGTACCAGGGAGGACAGAACCCAAACCCTTATAGGCAAACAAGGAAGAGAAGGCAGGATGGGCCTGGGAGGTCAGCCTGACCCTCCCCAATTTACTCACCTAGACTCCCCACTCAGCCCCATGAAGGTAGGACCCTGTCTATCTAGCTCACCATCAGGTTTGTGTAGTGTCTAGCATTTTGCCTGGCATGTAATGAGCACATTTTCTAGGTAGTGTATAAATAAATAAAGGACAGAAGAATACTGTGGCTATAAACATGATTACCAAAGGTAAGACACAACCCCAGCCTCTGTTTTTCCTGGGCTTTACACCTGCTAAAGTACCCTGTTAGGACTGAAGAAAGACAACTGTGCTATCCCCATCTTATTGCCACCACTAGCCCCTTATTCTTATGGTTCCTCCTGGTGAGCCTGGCATCACCCCAAGAAGCATGCTCTTTAAGGCATGAACAGTCTCCCCAAATTCCAGTCGGGTTCTCTCTGTGAGGCTAGTGGAGAAACTTCCATCTATTTCAGCTAAATTTGGGGGCGGAGGGGGGAATTGCATTGCTTGGAGAAGAATCTTGTGCATTGAAAGTGGGCACAGTTTTGATTCAAATCCAGCAGAGACCATGACAAGTCAAGGGAGATGAACCACTGCAGGAGCTGGGGACTGCTGTGTGCACCAGCTCCACTGCCTCTCTGCTCAGAGAGGCAGTGTCTGCACTGAGAAGGACTTTGGAACTGGACAGACCTGTGCCTGAACCCTGGCATTGCTACTCACTTGCTTCCTGTCTGGCATCAGGCTAATACTTTATTTCTCTTGAAAACAATTTTTTTGTCTACAAAATGAAGATAATAGAAACTTCCTCGCATAGTGTTGTTGAGGGAATTAAAAATGGAACATGCATTAGGAATATCCAAAGTGGACACTTGAGAGAGTGAGCGAGGGCACTGTTAGTCGCACACCAGGACCAACAGCAAGACCATGACTGGCCGTGACAAACTGGCACGCACGATCCCCCGTGTTGAGTGGTAGTTTCATTTTTGTCATTACATCTGTCTAAGATAGGATTGCCAGATTTAGCAAATAAAGGTTGTCCAAGACATTGCATGGAACACACTTACATTAAAACATTATTCCTTGTTTATATGAAATTCAAATTTAACTGGACATACAGTACTTTATCCAGCAACCCTGTGTAAGAGCATGGGGCCACAAGAAGTTGTTATAAAGTTAAAACTCTGTTAAAACTAATGCCATAAAAGGGATTGCCTTCTAGAAGCAAACTGTTGCTTTGGATTTTTTTTCTCCCTAATAGTCTTTGGGGTTATTTTGAAGCTGGCCTTGGGAGAAGGGGAAGAAGGAGCAGATGAGGGTGAGGGAAAGAGCCTGGGGAAGAGCACGTGGAGCCCAGGGAAACTGGAGGGAGAGGTACTAGGAGATCTGCTAAGAACAAGTGAAGACACCTCACGCCTTCAGGGTGTTGAGGTTTACTTAAGAGATTAAAGACAGAACATCCCTTTGGGGGGAAAGATGCAGAGGAGATCGGAAAGCTAGGGGTCAAGGTGATGAGTTACACTTTCAAACCCCTGAAAGCAGGAGGATATTTACTGGTAACTGATAAAAAAGGCTTCAGTGCTGTCTATGTCAAGCCTGACATCTTCAGTATAAGTTATTCATCCAGAATGTTCCGGGGGCAGCTGGGCAGATGTTTTAGTAGAGGAGAAAGGCTAGCAGACCTTTTCTTCATTTGCTATTTTCTGCAGCGTGAAGGTGCTTAAGAACTTTCTCCTGTTGATGTGAAAAAAGATACAAAGAGAAGGGGGCACAAGAAAATCCTAGCACTGCGCTGCAGGGAGGAGTGGAGAGTGGGGAGGGGTCCACACTGGCCATTCAGGAGGGGGTGATGGCTCCAAGGCCAGGACTCTGCCTTATTTCTGAGTCTGAGAGACACCTGCCCCTTGGTGGTGGGCTCCCCTGGGACTGCAGAGACAGGAGTAATTTGAGCACTGAGGCTGTCATGTTTTTAGGAGAACGTCTCTGGGAGGACTGGCCTCTCAGCTGGGGCCTCGGTGAGGCCATGAGCCCCTCCTGATCCCCTCACAGAGGCCCCTCTCTTTGACAGGGGGTGGTATATTTATGGCGATTTAAAGGAGTAACGTGAGGGATACAAGTTTCTTAAGGTCCCTTTGGCTCTTCTCAGTAGGTCTCTTTTCTTTCCCATTATTGCCTGCAGACATTCAAGCACAATTAAATTCCTGTACACACACACACATACACCCCAAAGCATCATTTCTTTTTATTAATTTATTATTTTTATTGAATCAAAATTGATTATATGTATTTTGGGGGTTCAACATTGAGACTCATTGATCAAATCAATATTACTAGCATATATATTGTTACAAATCATAATTATTCTTTATGCCCCTTGTCTATTTTCTCCCCATTCCCCCTTTCCCTCCTTCCTCCCCTCTCTAATTACCCTAGATTTCTTTTCTCCTTCTGAAAGAGTAACGGTTACTCTGTTGATTTGTTGCCTAGATTATCTGTCCAATGCTGAGAGGTATGATCAGGTCCCCCAATATTATCATAGAGCAGATGCTTCTTCTGTCACTCTGGAATGGGTTTTGTGGAAAGAGACATCCTCTTCTTTATCTCTGCTGGTGACTCCTTGTGTCAATGCACTACAGTGGCTGGCAGACCATCTGCGTGGTGGTTGTGGCATCTAGCTGCTTTCATGGCAGCCATGGTTATTGTGGTGGCTGTGGTGGGCCACCCACATGGAGGTGATGTTTTTGGCATGCTCCTTGGTGCTGGTGGTGTGCCTGGTTGTGGGAGGGGGTCCAGTCCCCTCTCCATGATTTGAGTCCCTGGGTGGGTCCCAAGGTGCTGGCACAGTGCCTGGCTGTGGGAGGGAGGTCCAGTCCTCTTCTCCATGCCTCGGTCCCCAGGTGGGCCCCAAGGCGCTGGTGCAATGTGCCTGGTTGTGGGTGGGGGTTCAGTCCCCTGCAGCATGCCCTGGGTCCCTGGGTGGGCCCTGAGGAGCTGGCGGTGTGCCCGGGGCAGAACTAATTTTTTGTCATTTGCTTACTTCTAACATGGGGAACTTCCTGTTGGAACAGTACTTGAGCTGTGTGGATTAAGTTGCTGCTTTTCTGCTGTTTCCCTAGGGAAGATTTTTGTGCAGCTCAGGGTTTAATGGTTGACCTTATAGGTACTTCCAGCTCTCCAGAGACCCGCTGCATCTGGGTTGTATAGAAACTCTGATCTGGGCCTGAGTTTTTTCATCAAGCTGCACCCCCTGCAATTCTGCATTCTAGACCAGTATCCTCTGAGTGGTCCTGTGCTGATTGGGGGGCAGATAGGCTGTCCTTGCTGTGTCCCAGTGTTCTCCCGGTGGGCCTGTCTCCCATACTGCCCATTCTCCAAACACTTTCTGGGACAGACCCTGCATCAGTCCCTTGCGTTGACTCACCAGCCTCTGAATGGCTCCCCTTTTCCAGCTGTTCTGGCTCCTCGCTCCTGCGTGGGTCCACGGGAACCCTATTAGTGGTCTTGCCGTCCTGGGGGCCACCAAGGTGGCCTTCTCCCCTGCCGCCTCCAAGTAACTCCATCTGAAGGGCACAGCTGCAGCTTCTGCCAGCTCCTGCTCCATGCACTCAGCAGTTCCAGCGTAAAAGGGCCATGGCCCAAAATGCTCTGAGCAGTTTTTTTCTCTCGTCGTGGCTTCTCCTGCATTCATAAACTCTGTAGGTCTCTCCTCCTCTTCCCCTGAGCTCCAGTGACCCTAGCTTGGCTGATGGTACATTTTTATAGTTGTAAATTGGTTGATTTGTGGGAGAGAGTGACTCTGGGGACCATCTATTCTGCCATCTTGACCAGAACTCTCCCTAAAGCATCATTTCTAATCTGAGTCTTGGAGTGGGAAGGGGAGAATTCCAACCTCAAGCCCCTCCTGAAATCGCATCGCTTGGTTGTGTGGAGATGGTCAGGTAGCACAGGCAATTTGGAAGCCTTTTGAGAAAGTCCAGAACAAGACAGCTGCAGGCTCTTGTTCTGCACAACTCACCTTGTCAGGAAGGAAGTGCTGCTCCCTGCAAGTGCGATCCATTCCCATGGCCTCTCTTTCCCCTTCCTCCCCTTAACACTTACAAGGCCATTGCCACAAACTCCCCTACTGCACAACCAACCAAACACATGACTGAGTCCAGACGCTGGAGAGAGAAAGGGAAGGGTGGACCCGAGGGCACACGCCTGACACCTGCCTTCTGCCCACCTTTTTCCTTTCATTTGATAATCCCCTCACTCAGGCTTGGACATCAGCTGGTTTCATGCTAACCCCTGTCCCCAGAAACCTGATTTCTTGATCATTCTCAGAGACTACAAGGCAACAAAGAGATTACTTGTTCTAGGGCATTTGAATATTTAGAACAGGGCAATTCTTTGTTGTGGGGGCTGTCCTGTGCACTGCAGGATGTCTCGCAGCATCCTGGCCTCTACCCACTAGACATCAGTAGTACCCAACTCTACCTCCAGGTTGTGACAGCCAAATCACTCCCCCAGGGATTGGTCACAAGGCGACTTTGGAGCTCAGTGATGGCTCCGACATCCCCCACTTAAACTATAAGCAGCTTTGTTTCCTAGTGTTTTTCTCATTTCTCCAACCAAGCTCAGCACTTCACATATGTCAGATTTGCTGAGCCGAGACCTACACAGAACTCTCCTGTAAATGCAAAGCTTTCCCTCAGAGAGGCAGGTGAGGCCAGCTACTGTTTACTCCTCCTAAAGGGAGGAGGTGCATTACCAAGGAGACCCTGCATGGGCCAGCCCTGACCAGGCCTGAGGGTGAGCAGTGGCAGGCAAGAAGCCAAGGTGCTTGCAGGAGTCCCTGGTTCTAGGTTGCTCTGCCCCCTTGGCTGTTAGAAAGATCCAGGACAGGCCACTTACCTGCAGAGATAAGTAACTTAAGCTGATTCACATCTTCAGCCCGTCCCACATCTGTAAAACAGAGGGCCTGAACTGGAAAAATCTCTGAGATTATATAAGTGATCCAGAACAGCCAGTGGACCACTGATGATTGGGGACCAGAATTAGAGTTAAATGTATTCAATCAAAAGAACTGTTCTTTATTCCAGATTATTCCTTTCCTACTTTTTGGTGTCAAAATTTCTTTCTTTTTTTTTTTTTTATAAAATGGTGGTCATAATAAGTGATGACTTCTAAAACTGTTCATACTTAGCGAAATAAGATATTGGCAACCTGTGTCAGTCCCTGAAAAAAAATTATTTTAAATATTTTACATAAAATCCCAAAGTCTGGGAATCTCTGCTTAGAACCTTGGCCACCCCAGGTCGCGGGGCCAGAGCAGACATTCCCATTCAGATGGCAGACAGGGTGCCCACCAGGACACCTCTGGAATCTGGCATCCCTTCATGACAGATGGGATTTCTCTGACACCATGGATTCTAGGATAAAATAACTCTTACCTTCTTATGGCATTCTTTTTATATCACAGAAATTGATGAGAAAAAATTCAATATGCATTTTGGCAGTAACAAAACCATGACTACAAACTCCATTTTTGACAGTTAATGTGTGTGAATTAGCACCCATTTCTAACTAGCTCTGTTGCTTTTTGATATGGTTGAAATAAATTAAACCGAACAAATATGCATTTGAATTCTAACTGGACAGATGCAGAATGAGGGGCTGTGGGAAAACTCTGAGTGGCTGAGACATGACTGCTGCCTTCAAAGGGGCTACTGTCCAGTAGTGTGGCAAGGCCAGAAAGCAATCGGCCCTGATGAAAGGAAGACAGTGGGAAGAGGTCTCAGTGTGGGGCGAGGGGGCAGCTCAGAGGAGGCAGAGGTCACCGCGGACAGGGGCCAGCACCATGAGAAATGTGGCATTAGACGGACCAGACAGTGTGAGCACTTTGGGGACAGCAACTATGTAATTTACCCTAGTGTTCCTAGTTCCTGGCACCCAGTAAGTGCTCAATAAAAGTTGGAAGCATTAATTAAATAAAGATTAATGGCTGTGGACGTGCTAGTTTAAATAGTTACTGGGAGCAGTGCTTTTCTTGGACTTAAAGCTGCTCGGGCTCTCAGTTTAAGCAAGTTTTCTGTGCATTACAGGATGCTTTCCCACGTTTTAATTCAGTGGCTTATTTTTTACCACAAGAGGGAGCTGCTGCCCAGTTTATTTAACTAAAATAATATTTCTCTAGGTTTACCCCATTTCTTCTCAAACTACAGTATAGTCTATTGTGCCATTTAACCACCCTCCCCCAAAATAGCCCACCACCAAAAATGTTCTATCATGGTTCAACAAAAGTATTATCAGTGTGCATTGTTTTCTAAAATGAATTTCTTCTGACTTACATGATTAGTAGGAAAAAAATGGATAACATTGTAAAGGTTTTATAAGCAGATACCCTAGGCGAGGCTGGAGGGTTCTTCTGAGCCTTACATGAACCCGGGGTTTCCCAGGAAAGGAATCCACAGCTGACTGTTATCTCCAATGGCCAGACAGACTCTCCCCTGTCTGAATGGCCGTGTTTGCGCATCACCTTCCAGCTTGTGTCGTCTTATACAATCCACTTCCTGAGGAGGACTGTGCCTTCTTGATTTCTGTCACCTACAGAGTTTAGCCCACAGCCAGCAATGGGCTCTTTATTTTTGTTTAGTAAAAAATCACAGCCACAGATGACTGATAAATGAATAAAAGAGGAAGAAAGTGGGACTTTTCGTACTTAAAGTTCGTATGTTTTTATTTGTTTCTGTTGGTTGGTGTTAAATCTTAATGCGGTGGTCAAGAGGTAGCAGAGAGCAGTGAAGAGGACAGACTCGGATGTCTCGTCTGCCGCTTCTCGCTGTGTGGTCTTGGGCAAGATTCCTGTCTTTTCCAAGTCTCGTTTCTTCGTCAGTAACATGGCGATAATGGTGACGATGGTAAGACTTACCACATAGGGTGTGTAATTCATAAAGTACTCAGAACAGTGCCTGACACACAGTAAACACTGTCAGTGTTTATAAAACAGAATAATTATATTTAGTGAGATATAGTCCAAGTGCACTTTGATTCATTAAAAGCCAAATAAAGCATTTAAAAATGTAATGGAGATGGGGTGATAAAAATGTTCTGGAATTATATGGTGGTAATTACATGGTGGTAATTATATGGTGGTAATTCACAGCCTTGTGAATATACTAAAAACCACTGAATTGTACATTTTTAAATAGTGAATTTTATGGTATGTGAATTATATCTCAATAAAAATATAATGAAAAAACTCAATTTAATAAATATTTGTGGGCACATAATAGGCACTCAATCCTCTCTTGGGTTTGGTGGGGAATATAAGAGAAGTTTTGGATGGGATCCTTGCCCTGTAGGGTGTTATTTAAAGGGCACCTGCAGAGGAGGGTATCAGCCACTCTTCCCAGCTCACTAGGGAAGACGTGCTACTCTGAGACTCAGAAGCATTAAGAAACTCACCCAAGGTCCCACAGCAAGTGTGGGCAGCAGGAACCAGCAGCCAGTTCCTCCAAAATGACTTCTTCAGGTAGGGGCAGTCTTGCTGAGGACAGAGGATTTACATCCATAAAGTAATTGGCAAAGTAGACATCTCAGGAGACCTTTAAATTCAGTATACGTGGCAAGGACGATCAAAAAAAGCACAGGCTCTGACAGCCAGAGGCTAGGGAAGGTTTTCTGGAGGCAAAGGCCTTCCTGAGGGGTCTTTTCAGATGGGTCTGTTGCAATGACAGTAGATGTCGGTAGAGATGTGTAGGAAGTGTTCACAGAACTGCTTTTCCTAGAATCACGCATATTGTTGGGCTGAAAAGCCTCACAGTGATCATATGAACAAACATGAACAGATGTGAATTTCATACTTATATCAGACACTTATATCAACACAGCCGAAGCCATAGGCATTTGTTTTGGTGAGTTATACCAAGGTAGGATATTACTGAGAGAACGAGAGGAATCCAAAGGCAATTTAGGTTATTTAACCATCCATTCACCTAGATTTATTTGACAAATTTTTTTTAGTATCTACCTGACTAGTATCTGAGACTATAAAAATATAAATAAAATGCAGTCTTTGCCCTTCAGGAAGATTCCAGGCTAGGAGCTGAAATCAGATCCACAAGAAAATGCTCTCAAGTGATAAGCGGTAGAGAGCAAAGGGCTGTGGAAAGGAGGATGGAGACTCAGGCTTTAAAACACTATGTGAGGCTGACGTTCAAAAACAGGTCGTCCAAGAGGTTTACTTGGCTGACAGAAGGAGAAGAAAGATTTGGGGCAGAGATGGGGGCCCCCCCGCACTCTGCTTCCTGCTCCCCACTCCTCCCAGGCTCCCTGGGTGGTGGGTGGGCCACTTGCCTAAAAGCAGGTTTAAATTCGTACCGGGACAATTTCCCTGCTCTACCATTCCAGGCTGACTTCCTGGGGGAGAATACGGAATGTGCTGGGGCTTGGTGTGAGGAGGAAGCCAGAGTCCCTCGGGATGATCAGGAAATTAGTTTCTCCATCAGGGGCCCATTTTGACCCAATCCTCGCCCAAGGACCATTTTCAAGGATAAGAAAGGAGCACCTAGTAATAAAAAAAAAAAAAGAAAAGAAAAGAAAAAGCTTTTTATTGTGGTAAAATATGTTTATGACATAAAATTTATCATCCTAACCAGTTTTAGGTGTATAGCTCAGTAGCACTATGTACACTCACACCATTACTATCCCTCTCCAGAACTTTTTCATCATCCCAAACTGAAGCTCTGTACCCATTACGTAATGACTCACACCCCCAACCCTGGTAACCTCTGTTCTACTTTCTGTTTCTGTGAATCTGCCCTATTTTGGGGACCCCTCATAAGTGGAATCACACAACACTCATATTTATCTTTTTGCATCTGGCTTACTTCACTTAGTTTTTAAGGCTCATGTATGTTGTTGCATGTGCCAAAACTTAATTCCTTTTTAAGGGTGAATAATATTACATTGAGTCTGTACTGCATTTGCTTATCCATTCATCTGCTGTTGGACCCTTGGGTGGTTTCCACATTTTGACTGCTGTGAGTAATGCTGCAGTTGTGAACTTCAGCATACGAGTTATCTGTTCAAGTCCCTGCTTTCAATTCCTTTGGGTACACACCTAGAAACGGAATTGCCTAATCATATGGGAATTCGACATTTAGCCCCTCGGGAAACCGCTGCACTGTTTCCATAGCAGCCACACCATCTTACATCCTCCTCAGCAATGCTCAGTTTCTCCACAGCCTCCCCAACAGCCACTGCAGAAGAGTGTGGAAAGAGTCCTGAACTGTGAGCTGGAAGAAGTCAGGTATCATTTCTGGCTTTTTCTTTTTACTCCCCTCCCTTCCCAGTTCTGCTTTTTAATTAGCTTTTTGGGGGGACTAATTTTAGATTTGAAGAAAAGTTGCAGACAGTACAGAGAGTTCCCATATGCCCTTCCTCGAGTTTATCTTAATGTTGACACAGCCACAATGCATTTGTCAAAACTAAGCAATTAGTTTTGGTCCAATACTAGTAACCAAACGGTAGACTTTATTCAGATTGCATCAGATTTCCACTCCTGCCCTTTTCCTAGGATACCACCTTGCTGTTAGCAGCTCTGCTTCTTATTAGCTGAGATACTCCTGATGTGCTCATCCAAGCCTCGGTTTTCTCCTTATCCAGTGGGGCCAATGCTGGGGACAACCTCCACCCCACAGGGCAGGGTGAGGATCACAGGAGGTAGGAGAGGTGAGAGCATTAGTGAGTGGGAGAGCTTCATGTGGACGTGCAGGATAAGCTGTGAAGCCTGCAGTGTCTCTCTTCTCACCCACTGGCCCCTGTGACCTGCACCGGGTCTCATGCCTCCTGTTGACCCAGCTGCCCAGGGCCACTGGAATGAGGCTGTCCCATCAGGCCTGCCCTGGCCAGCAGACTCCTTATGCTCCAGGCTCTGCAGGTTGATTATCCGGGTCAGGGGGCACTGGATCTGACTGACCGAGGGCTTTGGCCTGTGGCTGGGCCCCCTCCCAGTGCTTCCTGTGTATTTGAGAGGCTCCTCCATGGGCTGCTGGTGGCCTCCAGCTTTGGGGTGGAGAGAGGCTGCAGGTTATAGGCTCAATTCTCTTCCTGGGCATTTGAAGTGACCACTTGAAATGCCAGTAGGCCACACAGGGAGGAGCAAACCATGAATTGGCTTTGCTGTTTTGCAAGTCTCCATAGGTTGAATTAGGAGAGGGGTGGTGGGCTGAGGGTGCAGGGCTGAAGTTCTGAGTGTATTTTGGAAGATGGCAGGAGACTAGCCCAGCGTGCCCACTCCACTCCTGCCTCCCTCTGGGGCTTCTCACAAGGATTTCTTGTCTGCCCGCAGCCACTCTCTCCCAGGCTGCTTCCTGGTTAGTGCTTGTAGTGGGTTTGAATTGTGGCCCCCAAAAGGTGTGTCCAAGTCCTAAGTCTGCTACCTGTGAATATGACATTATTCAGAAATATGAGGTACTTCAAAAAGTTCGTGGAAAAATAGAATTAAAGGATAATGTGAATCTTTCCATGAATCTTGGGATAGACCCTGCGTACGGTTGTTGCAAAAGTAATTAAGTTAAGCATCTTGTGATGAGATCATCCCGGATTTGGGGTGGACTCTAAATCCAATGACAAGTAAATACAAGGACAGAAGATTTACATCCATAAAAGGGGGGGGGGTGGAGGTTTGAGAACAGCCTCTCTGGTGTTTTCTCTTATAAGGGCACTGATCCCATCATGAGGGCTCTTCCCTCACGACCTCATCTAAACTAATTATGTCCCAAAGGCCACATCTCTAAATATCACCACATTGGGGGTTAGGGCTTCAATACAGGAATTTGGGGTGGGGTGCGGGGACACAATCTAGTCCATAGATGGCCTCTGGAACCATGAGAGAGTAAATTTCTGTTGTTTTAAAACACCCATTTTGTGGTAGTCTGTTACAGCAGCTCTTGTAAACTCACACGGTGCTCCTTCTCACTTCCCGGGAGACTCTCCTCCTCGCTGAGACCACCAGTGCAAGAGAAGACTCAGGGATTGGAGCTCTGAATCACTCCTGCCTCCAGTTCCAGTCTGTAAACCCACTCCCTCACAACTTATCCATCTTGTGTTCCAGTCCCTCAGGATGCTCCTTGTTTCCCAAGAAGTCATCCTGCCATCTGGACAAACTCATCAATAAAGCCACATAGGGCCAGCCAGGCCCAGGCCCTCAACAAACACCTCTGCGAGGGGGATCCCAGCACCCCCTCCCTCCCTCCCATTTCATCGGCAGCCTTCTGGAGACCAGGCCTTAACTAATGGAAGAGATTTTTAACCTGGCAATAGATGGATGGGACAGACACTAGGGCTGAGGCAGCTATACACAGTGACATTGCTGTATCCACTCAGGGCCAGCCCTGCTGCCTTCCAGGATCCGGGTGAGCAGGGAACATGTTGGAGAGCTGCACTTTTTGGGAAGAAGTGGGTTATTTGACACAAAGGAAACAGCATGAGAGCAGGAGTTAGGAGATCTGGTGTGTCACTAACTAGCTCTGTGACCTGAGGGAAGTCATTTCTCTCAGTTTTCTTATCCATAAAATTAGGGGAATAGACCCCAAGTGATTTTTCAGTCTCTTCTCTAAATCTATCGTCAGGCCTGGGGGGCTATGATGGATTAGGCAAGCAGCAGATTCAGGTGCAAAGCCTTTAGCCTACTCTTTTTTATTTTTTTTTTTATTTTTATTTTTTTTTTGTCTTTTGTCTTTTTTCCGTGTCCGGCAACGGATCGCAACCCTCAGTGTTGCCCCCGTACCGGACCGGGGACCGGCAACGCGATCGCAAGCCTCGGCGCTGCTCCCGCGCCTCGCTCAGCCCGTGAGCGGGAGCCGGTCTGTATGTGGGATCCGAACCCTCGGACGGGAGCACCGCCGTGCTTCCCAGGCGGCGCACTATCCAGTGCGCCACCGGGCCGGCCCTTTTTTATTTTTTTTTTGTCTTTTGTCTTTTTTCCGTGTCCGGCAACGGATCGCAACCCTCAGTGTTGCCCCCGTACCGGACCGGGGACCGGCAACGCGATCGCAAGCCTCGGCGCTGCTCCCGCGCCTCGCTCAGCCCGTGAGCGGGAGCCGGTCTGTATGTGGGATCCGAACCCTCGGACGGGAGCACCGCCGTGCTTCCCAAGCGGCGCACTATCCAGTGCGCCCCCCGGCCGGCCCTTTTTTATTTTTTTTAAGAATTGTGTTAAAATATACAGAACACAAACTTTATCATTTTAACCATTTTTAAGTGTACGGCTCGGGGGCATTAAGCACATTCACAGTGTTGTGCACCCATCACCATCATCCATCTCCAGAACTTTTCATCCTCCCAAGGTGACTCTGTGCCCATGAAACACTAACTTCTCATTCCCCGCTTCCCCTAGCTCTGTAACCTCGATTCTACTTCTGTCTCTATGAATTTGTTTATTCCAGGTGCCTCATATAAGTGGAATCATACAATAGCTGTCCTTTTGCTTATTTCACATGTTTATGCATATGACATAATATTTTCAAGGTTCATCTATGTTGTAGCATGGATCAGGGTTTCATTTTTTAAGGCTGAATGATATTCCATTTTATGTTATACCATATTTTGTCTATCTGTTCATTCATTGATGAACACTTGGGTTATGTCCATCTTTTGGCTACTGTGAATAATGCTGCTGTGAACATTGGTTTATAAGTATCTGTTTGAGTCCCTGCTTTTCATTCTTTGGGGATATACCTAGGAGTGGAATTATTGGATCATATGGTAATTTTATGTTTAACTTTTTGAGGCACTGTCAAACTGTCTTCTGTTTAGTTAACTCTTAAATGAAGGCCCTCAGCCCCGTCACATGTGTGTGATGGGGAGTGCCGTGGGAAAGTAGATTGAAGCCACCCGGGCTCAGACAGGCCACCTAGCTGTGCAATTCACTGCTCTCCCCTGGAGTTGATGTTGGCCAGATGTGTTCTGGTGATTTAAAAGCCACTAGTGAATCCAGAGCTGCACAATTTCTAGTTCTGGGATAAACTACATTGTGGCTTGAAGGTTGGTATGCAGAAAAGAAATTATTTTCTCTCCTACTCACTTCTTCAGAATTTTAGAAATAGTGATAATATGTGCATACATTTCTGGTTTCATTTATAGGAGTAGAAGCACAATCATGATTGGGGTAAAGACTGGGAAAATAAGGCAGGAAGTTTAATTGGGAAGACGGAAAGATGGTTGACACTAAGACCGAAGCTCTTGATGACACTGACCAGAGTTACAGAATGTCCTAGATCGAGCCTGCAAGCCAGGGAGGCCCAGGAGTGAGAGTGAGCAGAGGAAATGACCCAGCCTGGAGTTGCTTTGGAATCTAAAGATCTGGGTTCACATCTCAGTTCTTCTCCTTCTAGTTTGGGCAATGAACTTAACCTCCCTGAAATCAGTTTTCTCATTTTTATTTATTTTTATTTTTTATTTTATTTTTTTAAAAAGATGACCGGTAAAGGGATCTTCACCCTTGACTTGGTGTTGTCAGCACCACGCTCTCCCAGGTGAGCCATGGTCCGGCCCCCAGTTTTCTCATTTTTAAAATAGGGACACGTTATGAATGTTATGAGGATAAAATAAAACCATATAGGCAAGACGATTCCCCCAGTGCCTGGCCCTCACATTCAATATGAGGGTACTTCAAAAAGCTCGTGAAAAAACACAATTAAAAGACAATATGAATATTTCCAAGAACTTTTTGAAGTACCCTCGTACATGTTAGGACCTGTTTTCCTCTAAACACTGAGAATCAAACCCAGGTGACGTGTTAGACTGGGAAACCTTCCCTCATCTTAAAACATGAACTTTCGTTGCAGTGTACATTTTGGTGGCCATTCTGGAAGTTACCTTGTTTCCTATTTACTGCTTCCTCTCTCTCCAAATTAAATGCTTTTTCTCTTTGGGACTGGCAGATGAGGCTTTCCTAGTAGATACAAAACTGGCTCTTAAGCAAGGATGTGCTCTTTGCTTAAGAAAACAACAGCAACAGCAATGCAGCAGAAAACCTTGTTTATACTGGGAAAAATTCTTCAGATGCCATTGGGAAATGAACACTTCTTTTAGCAATCCAGTTTCATTCACCCAAAAGGGTTCCTCTCCATTAAGACACTGCGGGATTGAAGGGAGAAGCAATGTGAAAACAACTTGAAGCCATGCCGTATGTAAACGTAAATCATTATCATTAATAACAAGTACAGAAAATGACACATTTGATGAGTGAGAGTGTATCAAGGTAGACAAATCTTTCTCTCTTTCCTGCCTTTCTCTGCTGTGGCTGATCCTGGGGCAGAGCTAGGCTCATCTCAGCTCCCGCTTATCCTTGCTGATTTAATTCAATGAGCCGACCTGCAAACACAGCTAGGGTTCCAATGATACAGACAAGTATGAAGACTCCGAGGAGAATGTGGTCCATCACCATCGCAACGTACTTCCACTCCTCAGCCGCCTGGGAGAGAGGAGAGTGTGAGACAGAGTTCCCCAATGTGCCTATTGCACTCAGTGTTCACGCTACGTGTCATCTATGGGCCCCTCAACCTATAGATCTCAAAGCCTTCAACATCCCTTGGCTGGCATTATGATCTTTAGTTTTTGAATAGATTATTGACAATGTGATGACTTAAAAAGGTGGCCTAGAGGTGGTCACCAAGGTATATCTTAGGTCAGCAGCTGTGTCTTGAATACCAACCGACCCCCAAGCGAAACCCATCCATATGCGCCCGTGCATTTGATCATTTAAACCCAGAGGTGTGGATTTCAAGCCGCAAAGCTTACGTTATTGGACTCCTGGTCTGACTTCATGGTCTCTGCGATGTATTTGACGCCCTCGATGGCACTTTTCACCTCAGGGTGTTTGATCAAGGGAGAGTGGAAACCCATGGGCGGAGGCCCTGGCTTCCCAGAAATGTCGGAAATATCAAAGTCTTCTGTAAAAATCTTTTTGTCTTGTTTTTCTCTGGAGGGTCTTTTCATTGTGGAGAAAAACATGATATTTGGGATAGTGTCAATAAAAACCTAACATAAAAAAGAAATTCAAGTATAAGAATTATTGTCAACAGGGTTAGCATCAAACTCTGTCTTTGAATTAGCAATGCGATCTTGGGAAAGTCATTCAGCTTCTCTCGGCCTCAGCCTGCTTGTTCTTAAAACAAATACTAGATTTTCTCAAAGATTCCTTCCTATGTATTCTGCGGCATGTCAAACTACCATGGTCGTGACGATCCTGTAATGTGAGCAGTTCGCCACTGGAGGGAGTCTGTGCGCAGCCATCGACCTCCCGAGACACCAGTGGCGCTTCAGGACTCCTTACTGTCACTGGACGTGTCCTGGCAGGTGTTCCCACAATCGTATGGTTAAAGAAGGGGTCCCTCCACTTAGAATATATACGCTTCGCTTCGGGACCCACAAAACAGCGAGACTGTTTTCTTCTGTTCCAAAAGAAACAGCAGCATAGGTATTCCCAGGAATCATCTCAAAGTCTACAGAAACAGGGACTCAGTTTCCTCCAGAAAGACTACACTGAAAGCAGCAATATCTCTGCCAATTCCTGTTAAATATTTTGCATTCTGCAAAAGAGATCCTGGACTTATTTGAAATGTTAATACATTTTAAAATTCAATAGTGTGTTTGGGACCAAGTTCTTCACTAAAACTCAGTTTTTATCCCTCTGTCCTATAGCTCCCCATCTCTAGCCCTTATTCTATTCTCAACAGATGATTTTACCAGCAGAAACAAACAAATCTGTTCACAAATTAGAAGACATACAGACAGAAATCTCAAGAATTTCACAGCATTTGAATAAAAGGAAAGCGATTTATTCATCTCTAATCAAAGAGATTTTTTAAGCTTGACTTTGGAGTGGGTTTTGTTCATTGTTTTTCTTCCCTCTCTGGAAAGGCTACATGAATTGTTTACCCCTAAAAAGAGTAATTTTCTTCCAAAGAATCCCTTAAAGCCCAGAAAGGACTTTCTGTTCCTAAGTACCCTCAGGTGTTAGCTGGAACGCCACTGGCTGCATGAGGGGAGACCTGTAGGTGTCCTCCGTGTGTGCGGTCTGCAGGGGCCTCACCCACTCACCTTCCGCACCCACTCGGGCATGACGTGGGTGCTGGGTGAGCGGTGGTGCGTGTTGATGACGATGACGGTGATGATGATGGACGCGATGACAAGCACCATGGTGAACAACATATATTTCCCAATCAAGGGCACGGCGCTGGAGGTGGAAGGGATCAGCTCCACGATGACCAGAAGGAACACGGTCAAGGACAGTAAGACAGAGATGCTCAGAGTCATCTTTTCCCCTGGAAAGACAAGAAGAAACACAACAACCCACCTGTGATGGGCTGAACTGTGCCCCACCCCCCAATTCAGACATTGAAGTCCTAACTCTCAGGACCTCAAAATATGACTGTGTTCATAGACAGGGCCTTTAAAGAGGTGATTAAGTTAAAATGAGGTCATAGGGGAGGGGACTAATCCAACATGAGTGGTGTCCTTATAAAAGGAAGAGATTAAAACACAGACACAGAGGGAAGACCGTGTGAGGACACGGGGAGAAGCAAGCCATGGAGAGAGGCCTCAGAGAAAAACAACCCTGATGACACCTTGATCTCATACTCCCAGCCTCCAGGACTGTGAGAAAATCAATTTCTGTTCTTTAAGCCACCCAATCTGTGGTACTTTGTTCCGGCAGCCCTAGCAAATTAATTCACCACTGAGACTCAAGGCAGGAGGAATATGATGACTGGCATGTTCTCACAGCATTTTTCTGGGTTTTTTCTGCAGAATTTCCTATGTGACCTCAGCACCTTACCTCTACTGACAATGGCAAGTAGCAGGCATTTCCAGTAGGGGCTGCCAAGCAGGAAATAGCCACTTCCTCTCACGCTCCAGAATCCCCTTTCTTGGTGGAGCCCAGGGAACTGAGAGGAGATCTGGGCTGTCAAGCTGGGATGGCAGTGTCTCCTTGTGCAGCAAAATGCATTAAACCTCATAAAACTGAACCACAGCCTGGCCTACAGGTTACCCAGCTGATGGATAGACAGCCCAGAAGTACATGCATATTTCTGTCATTTGTGGAGCAAACTGCAAGACCCAAACCAAGAAAAGGACAAAGTCTGCAAGGCCAAGGAGGTCCTTGGCATCCCAGGTGATCTTCTGATAGCAATGACATTTGGGTCACTCACTTTCTCACTTTCATCTAAGAGGAAGTTCGTCTTCTCACTTATCTATTGTTTTGTTTTTCCTACTAAGGGAGCAGAGATTTTCTTCAGGCTCTATCATCTCAGGAGTCTTTGCTGGGCAAGCATGGCAGCAGGAGGTCAGGAGCTGAATGCACTGGGGTATTTTTGTGGGGATTGACCACCTACGATGCAGTAGAGAACCTTGAAAAGGACTTTCCTTTGGCTGGTCTTGCCATTGATATTCCTGGGAAAGCTTTGTGTTGCCCTGCTTTCTCGTATGGAACTTTTCCCATACTGGAAGCTTCCAGATGCTAGAATAGAAGTCTGTATAGGATACAGAGCAAATGCAAACAAGAAATTGTCAACTCTGCCTGGTGGGTAGGAAAGTCCTCAAAAGTGAAAAAAAAAAAAAGACAGGATTATAACTACAAAATATTTGTCAAGTTACATAAAATTTCTTGGTTATTAATAATGATAGTAATAGCTAACACTAATCAAGTATAGTCTAGTCGCTGTCCTAAATCTTTGATATTTATAGACACTCTGATTAGTCTCCATATTGCCCTGACAGCGTTTTTGCTATTCACTTTAAGAAGCTTCGTTTGATAGAAAGTTGAAAAAATATTTGTTTGTGATCATTTGTTTAAAAACACTAGTAGTACAATCACCGGAACACACATTCTGTGGGGTGAGGCACTCTCTGCCTTATTCTCTGCTGTACCCCTGCTGCATAACAGTTGCTCAATAAACAGTCATTGAATGAGTGAATGAATAATCTTTTTTGTTCCTAGTCGAAAAGTTGGGTTTAAATTTTGTGTGCGTGCTTTTTACATTTTTGATAAAACTGCTTCCTGTCATAAGTTTGAGGACTTTCTATACCGTCTTTTTTTCCTTCTTGTCTGCCATAAATTGTCTATGAGTAGTGACATGCTGGCAGGCATATCAGTACCTTTCCCCCTCTTCAGTAGTTTATTGGTGCATGATGAAATTATGTCATAGCTGCGATTACTCAGTAGGAAGAAAGTTAGTTGTCCAGGCTGACATGTGAGAAAAAATTGCCACTTGGGAAGTATGGTCTTGTGTGTGAAGACATGCCATGGGGAAAACAGATATGCAAAAGCTATTTTCAAGTGGCAAGCAGCGGGTGAAGGAGCAAGACCCGGATTGGTCAGTATATATGAAGTAACTTCATAGGGAAAGTGGCATGACACATTTCTGGGTACACAGGCGGTATTCAGCAATAGGTGTTGGTGGTTAACTCACTTTAGACTAAGCTATGGACTGAGCATGTTGAGGGTCATGTCCAGCTCTGCCTGCTCTGGAGGTCTGCCCCAGCTTGAGCTCCACCCACAGTGACTTTCACCACTGCACGTGGCTGCCCGGTCAGTGTGTCCTCCCGGTGATGATGACTGGGGTCTGTCTGCCTCTGTTTGTTAGCACATGATTATTTCTGGCTCTCCCTAAACTAGCAGCAGGAGACCGGACAGCGTCAGCTGCAGTCATGACAACTGCACCCACCTGAGTCTGTGGGCAGGTAGAACACCAGGCCAGTCAGGAAGGAGAAGAGCAGGCAGGGGATGATGACATTGACGATGAAGTAGAGGGGCAGGCGCTGCATGACGAAGTGGTAGGTGATGTCCAGGTAGGGGGTGCTGGGGCAGCAGGAGTAGAACACCCAGTGCTTCCAGCCCCGGGACTCCTTGATCACCCATTCCCCGCTCTCCATGAAGTTGCTCAGGTCAGGCTGGTCGCTTTCCTGAGAAATAAAATGAGGTTTGGAAGTGCAGACAAGTCACTCTGAGGAGGGGCAGGGTTTTCTAATCAGCTGTGACAAGGCAACAGACTCCAGCTCTGTGGGTCACATACCCAGGAGGGGTCCTGGGTCACTAATGTTTTGGGGTCTTAGGTTCCTTTCCTATAACATAAGGGGGTTTGCACTATTGGGATTCCCCATTTGGGCTACATATCCAAGTCACCTGGGAACTTTAAAACATATTGGTGCCCTAGCCCCACTCCAGACCTATTACATCAGAATTCTTAGGTCTGAGCCTGGGCATGGGGAATCACTGAAGCTCCCATCTTCTCCACCAAATGAGAACCATCAAACTAGATGATGCCCAGGATCTAACTGGAGTTGAGGGTTGGAAACCTGAATCACACTTTTCCTGAAAGCAACCTCATCCCACAAGGTCACCACCTACCGGGTTGATGGCCACCACAGAGCCGTCGTAGGTCCAGGTGCCCAGCTTCATGCTGCAGTTCTGTTCATCAAAGGGAAAGTGGGTGACAATGATCTCACAGTAGCTTTTAAAGATGGCCGGTGGTGTCCATGTGATGTGGCCAGTGTAGTCCAGGAGCACTTTGGTGAACTTGACAATGGCAAAGTCACCATCTGCACTACAATTAGAATAAAGACGAAAATGGCTCCAAGTGACAGATGAGCCTTCCACTCTGCTTGGGGATGTTAACAGGAGACAGCTGTTAATGAATCAGGTGCTAATTATAGATGCTTTCTTTCAGGCAGTGTTTTTATCTATTGCAATGTTTCCTAAACTTGGTAATAAGAATCACTGGGATGCTTTTTAAAAATACAGATTCCTGAGCATTGTCTAAGTAAGCCCTGAATCAGAATATCTGGGGAAGAAACTGGGAGTCTACGGGTTTAAAGAAATAATAGGAAACTTGGATCCACTGCATCCCTGATTTTTTTCCCAGTGCTCAGTAATATTTATGTTAATCTTCATCTATCCCTTCCCCAATATACTTTGAGAGTTAATTGGGAAACAAACCAGGATTTTAAGTAAAAGTACCTCCAGTGGCTTATTACTGTGATAGATAAAGGAGATCCATCACCTTTTAAAGAAATATTTAGAACTCAGTGGGGTGGGGTCACAAACTCTGAAGCCTCATGGCCAGACAGGTGAGGACCAGGAGCAGGTGGGACTCTGTCCTCTCAGGAAGGTGCTTTGACATAGTGCTGCCTGTGGCAGCCATATGGGAGTGAATATCCAACGTTGCCAGATATTTGGGGTCTTCCTTAGAGGATGGCAATCTAGTTTTCTTAATCAAATATTTCCAGATTTTTGAATGGTGGATTTTTCTAGAGAGAGGCTAAAAATCCAGATTTTAATGTGATATTTCCTGATTTTCAAATGTTGGCAATAATTTCTCATTTAGACAAAACACCCTGAGAGCTACTAAAAAATAATAAATCGCTTCCACAGGCCTTATTCAGGAAGAGTTTACTCTTCCCAAGAACAGCCTGCGTTCAGGGGACTTGTTGCCTCGGTGATATTTCAGGGATATAATGGCATATATTGATTGGTCTCTCATGTCATAAATCAGGAGATTTTCTTCCCATTAATTTTCCCTTGGGACTGAAGTGGGACTCTTTATCCAGAAAACTGTGAGGCATTTGGACCCTTCTAAAAGTACCCAAAGAAGCTGTGGGTCACAGGTTCGTCTGTCTCTCCCTGTAAGCAGGTAAAACAGAGTTCTGTCCCCATCAGGGTGTTCCTGAGCGAGCTTATCAATAGAACCAGAGGATGTATTAATTTGCATCCTTCAAATTCTTACTGAAAGAGAAAGGTTACACAAGACATTCTACCCTATTCGCATTTTAGTCCAAAAAGGTTACACAAAAGGATGGATAATTGGGTTCAAGCTTGAATCCTAAGTATCATTGGACAATATGTGGTGGAAAATCAAAGTTGGGAGGGGCTGCCCTACAGGGGTCGTTTCCATTCACAAGCCCCGGCCACCTTCCCTGAACGTCTGCAAGGACGAGCAGCTTGCTCACGGGAGACACGTGGTGTGTAACGTCAGACCGTAAATCCTCCAGGCCCATGTCACCTGCTCCTGCCTGGAAAGGATGCTCTTCGAAATGCACATTCCCTGACCAATGAAGGGAGTCTGATAATGAACGTGTCATTAAACCCGAGTGTCTTGAATCATACTGTAATTTCACAACACGCATTCTGTCGCGGGCCCAGTGGACGTGTGACGCAGGCACCCCGGACACCAGCGCTGCTCGGGGTCGGGATGGCGTTCAGGTTTGATTCCAAGGAGCTCAGTGATAGGAAGTTTGGGTGCTTTGGACGGTTGCCACACACGCTTTAGGAGCTCTCCGGGATTAACTGTCCCCCACCCACAGCCCTGATTCAATTTGGCTCCCATAATTGTTTCTATTCATAACACGAGACACCATATGGGCTCTAGCCGGGTTGTTACCCGGCGCTCCGGGCGGGGCAGCCTTTGCGCGCGTGCTGGGACCCGCCCGCCTCGGGAACGCCCCGGGAACGCCCCAGGAACGCCCCAGGAACGCCCCAGGAACGCCCCGGAACGCCCCCAGAACGCCCCCACGCCTGTCGCCTTCGCTTACTTGTTGTAGAGAACAATGTCCGGGCGCCAGATCTTCTCCGAGGGAACGTGAATCTTTTTCACACCGCCGTAGTCGTCTGGATTCCATTTTAGGTTGTAATCCACCCATTGCTAGCAACGAAGACATTTAGCCAGTTAAAAAACCAAAAACATTTTAAAAAATCTAGGGTTATCAAGAGCTCTGAGGGACGTGGTAATTCAGATATTGACAGAAATTGTGCTTCAGTGAGAAAAGTTTGATTCAGAATTTAGCTTTCACTTTAATAAACACCAACAACAAGCATGTAGTGCTGACTACGTGCAGGCACTATTCTAAGCACTTTACCTGTATTAACTCATTTCGTCCTCATAACAGCCCGATGAGGTAGGAGCAGTTACTGACACCACATTACAGTGAGAAAACAAAGATACCTCGGAGTCACACAGCTTGGGAGGTGGCAGATCTACCAGGCCACACTGTCCATCCCAGGAAAGGAAAATGACCCTTGTGCAGATATTTTCCTTAAGCAGGCAACTGTTATTTTTAAAAGTATTATGTATTTTCATACATTATAAAAGTAATATGTGCCCAATGCAGCAAATTTGGATAACACAATGTTATGGGTTAAATTGTGTCCTCCTCAAATTCATATTGAAGCCCTAACCCTCAGTACTTCAGAAGTGATCTTGTTTGGAGACAGGGTCTTTACAGAGGTAATTAAGTTAAAATGAGGTCATTAAGGTAGGTTCTAATCCAATACATTAGTGTCCTTGTAAAAGGGGGAAATTTAAAGACGCACACACACACACCCCCCACATATATATCACACCTACACAGGGAGAAAGCCATGTGAACATGAAAATGGTCATGCACAAGCCAAAGAGAAAGGCCTGGGACAGATCATTCCCTCACAGCCCTCAGAAGGAACCAACCCTGCCAACACCTTGACTTTGGACTTCTAGCTTCCAGAACTGTGCAATAAATTTCTGTTGTTTAAGCCACAACAGTTTGTGGTACTTTGTTACAGCAGCCCTCCCTAGCAAACGAGTATGCACAGAAAAAGCCCAAGAAAAAAACAAAAACAAAAACCAAACAGGTTCATATTCCCACCATCCCAAAATACCTACTTACAACATTTTGGTATAGTCATCTGGCTGAATTACCTGTTTCAGACGAACATTGGTTGTCACGATCTGATTTACTTCATCCTGAAAAAAGATAAGGCCCATCTTTAGGGGGTAGAGAAGGAAGCCAAGGGAGGGATGCCCTGGGTGAGGGTGTTGGTGCGGTGGGAGCCCGGGCGCTCTTGTCTCACCACATTGATGAGCTGTATCAGCTGTAGGCCCACGGTGACCTCCACAGCCTGGTGGTGGTCTTCCACTGGCCGGACCACACTGCTGTAGTCTTTAAATAGCTTTGCCACCAGACGGGTCTCATGTTCGGAGCCCTGGATGAGGCCAGCTGAGACAGCAGATGACACACACCCTGTTAGGTTCTGTTCCCCACTGTCCACACACACTAACATGAAAAGTTGAGGTGTGACCAGCTAATGGAAGGCACACGGGCCCCCTTGCTGAAGTGCTCTCAAATGCAGCTAGTATTGCCTTAAGTTCCTTTTCAAGCACAGTTGCTGGGTGGTCCCTTACCAGGCAACAGTGAGGCATGCCAGATGATCACAACACTTGTACTTTGGACAGGTGACATTCCTCAATACAGCAGCTGACTGAATCAAATTTGGCAGGAACATGCACACACAAGAAGAATAGTCCACAGAAAAGCCAGTCTCAGTATTTCAGAGTCTGGTCATGGTATAATAAAGTCTTGGACTGGCTGACCTCAGATCTCATGAAACCATGAACAGTTAAAAACTGATGCTGGTTCACACCCATTAGAATGGTCTATAAGTGTGGATGAAGTTGTAAAGAAACCGGAGTCTCATATGTTGCTAGTGGGAATATAAAATGGCAGTGCCTCAACAAGTTCAATACGGAGTTACCATGTGACTCAGCAACTCTACTCTGAAGTACATGCCCAAAAGAATAGCAGCAGCACTATTTACAGTAGCCAAAGGGTGGAAACATCTGAAGTGTCTCTCAACAGATAAATGAATGAACAAATTGTGGTATATGCAAACAATGGAATATTATTCAGCCATAAAAAAGGAATGAAGTACCCATACATGCCAAAACATGGATGAACCTGAAAACATACTAAATGAGAGAAGCCAGGCATAAAGGGGCATATGTTGTATGATTCCATTTATACAAGATATCCAGAATAGGTAAATCCTTAGCGATAAAAAGCATATTAATGGTTGCTAGAGACTGGGGGAACAGGAGAATGGGAAGTGACTGCTTAATGGGTACAGTGTTTCCTTTTGGGATGATGAAAAAGTTTTGGAACTTGTAATGGTGATCATTGTGTAACATTGGGAATGGACTTCATGCCACTAATTGTATGTGAAAACCCTGTGCTTTGTTGATGTTGGTTTGGGGCTCCTATTTGGAACATAAGTGATTCCAAGGAATCTTTACTACATTTTCCTTCAGGATAGACAGCATTATCATCTCATATTCTCAGAGCCTGCAGCCCTTTTCTGTCTAGTATGTTATGTAATCCTCACTAGCCTCAGGTGAGGCAGACATTCTCACCTGAGATTCAGAGGTTGGATGACTTGTCCAAGGTCACATGGCTGGTAAGGGCAAAGCTCAGGTAAGAACACTGTCATTCTGTATTGTGTTCTTGCAGTAACTCTGAATATTATGAGTGTGTTGTGGGCTGTCCCGGAGACCTCACAATGGCATGTACCATTATTCCTATGAGAAAATGTGTTCTAAATTTCAACAAGTGCCTTCGGCAGGATCTTTGTAACTCAAGCCTTATGTGGATTGGGGACTGCCTGTTCAGGGTTGGAAGAGGAAGCAGACACACAATCCATTTGCTCTGATTCATGTAACCAGATCTCCCCTTTCCGCAGGTTATTGCTGAGGCCACCATAACTTCTCCCTGTGCCAAGAAAACTTTAAAAATGGAATGCTTGAGATGCTTTCTCTTTTTACCCAGTAGTGCTAACTTATCGCCTCTAAGACAGGTCATCATTTTCTTTATTATTTCTATCCTTGGATCTGAAGTTCGGAAGAGTTTATCAACAAAATAATTAAGTAAAAAATAATTACTTTTTCTATTTTTATTAATCAATAAAAATAATAGCTAACACATCCAACTTGTTATATGCCAGACTCTTCTATGTGCTTTATATATACTAACTCTTTCAATTCGCACAGCTGGGTGAGATAGGTACTATTGTCCCCATTTTACAGATGAAGAAATTGAGGCACAAAGAGGTTAAGTGACTTGCCCAGATTTCATAAGTGGTGAAGCCAGGATTCAAACTCAGAACCCACATTCTCAACACAAAACTTTGGATCTGCTTGACCCAACCAATGTTATGCAGTGAATTGATACATTTTCATCCCTCCAAAAGTATGTGTTTGATTATCCCATAGAACTTTGTTAAAGCCTCTATATTTGTATTATCTTATTGAATCCTTATAATGATCCTATGAGGTAGGTTTTTACCCCTACTTACAGATGAGAAAACTGAGGTTCAGAGAGTTGAGTAATGTATTCATGGTTCTCCAGCTAGTTAGGGGTGGAATTATAAACGGAGGCAGTTTACCTCCTCCCGAAAGGTAAATGTATCATTTCCATTTGAATTTTTGAAACTTTCAGTGTAGCTTAAATATCTTCATTGTTATCTTCATAGACTCTGTGTAGGGAAGCCCTGACCTAGACTCCCTCTTCATTTCTAGTTTCCCATGTTTTCTGAACCCAAAAGGTGCCAAGGGCACCTAAGGTGCCCAGCCACACAGAGCTTTCACATGACATCTCCCCCAAACCACCTGCGTTCAAGGACCCTTCAAGGGAGTGCGTCGTTCAAAGACTCAGTTTTTGCAGTCACCCCATTGAGCTGCTGGAACTTGGCACTCCTGCTGTTTTCCACACTTTGTCTGTCCCAGGCCTCATCCACCCCATGGTGGGGGCTAGAGACTGGAATGGATCACTGACAACCTTGGCCACAGAGTTTGAAGCCATTGCTTTGCCATTGCCCTGGGCTGCTTAGTCTTAAGTGACTGTTTATTCCAGTCTGACAGGAAGAACATACTAGAAAGCAATGGATAGAGCAGATGGTCAGCATGCAGGCCAGCCCTGTGATCAACTAAGGAGAAGGGAGGACTGGGCAACCAGCGTGGCCAGCATTCCAGGACATTCACCTCCTCCTCACCTACCTTGTCCAATAATGAGGTGATTTGTTCCTTCCATAAGGAATTTCCAAAAAGGTCTCCATTTCTTAGATTGATTTTATTGTATTCTTTTCTTTTTGCCTTCCCAAAGCAGGGTAGAGTGATAGAAAACTTACAGGACCCAAAGCCAGATTCTATGATTCCCTTCCCAACTCCAATATCATCTGGAGAGTTGGATTAGTTCTTCATGGATTCAATGAATTGCAGTAAATACAAGGGTACTTCAAAATGTTCATGGAGAGAGTAGTATGATCTTTTAATTCCATTTTTCCACAAATTTTGAAGTACACTCATACATTTGTAAAAAGGCAGAGTATAAACAAACAAATATGCCAATAAACAAATAATGTCAAAGTCTCTCTTTTTAGCAAAATTATATTGGTAATATAATCTTTACTCAGATGGTGGAAACATAAATTTATTTATCAAATATTTGTTGAGCATTTACTATGTGTAAGCATTGCTCTAGGAGCTTTGAGACATTCAAAGGTGAATCCGACATGAATCCTGTCTTCCTAGCTTCATAGAGATTGACATTTGTCATTTACACAAATAACAAAGAAGTTGTAAAGTAATATGTCTTACGAAAGGTGACAGTGAAGTGCTTGGGATTCCAGAGGTGGAAGAGAGGAGAAGGTTGAAATGAAAGGTGCTGTATAAATAGAACAGAGACCATTATATATTATACTAACACAGGAAAAAGTGTCCCTGATTTGAATGAGAATTTTGCCCACGAAGGACAGCGTCTATGTAGGGGAACTCAGCCACAATTTCAAAATGTTCTTCTTGTACCATACTGGCTCAGTCTGTATTTTTATGTAAGGAACTAGTCATTTTAGGTAATTCTTATCTCAACATGATGCTGTGTCTCTTGCTAGCTTTGGCTATTTCAGGCTGTGTTTTCTGGCTGTGCACATAACAAACTGAGTCTCCAACTGATCACATTCCAAAATTTATAAATTAAGTGGCCTTTGGCAGGTCAGTTCATGTCTTTCAGCTTCAGTTTCCTAATAATAAAAAATCAGGGATGTTGGATTGCCTGATCTAGCTCTAAATTTCTATGAACTACCCGTGGGAATCAATACCAGCAAACTCTAGGTTTGATCTAAATACATATTACGTATTTCTTTTAACAGCTAAACATGCATTTTTGGAAGTCTTTGGTGTGCTAAGAGATCTCTTAAGGATTTTTATATAAAAGCATATCATTTAAGAATTTTTACTGAATGTGGTGTTTGCAAACACACACACACACACACACACCACACACACACACACACACACACACACCAGGCAAGCTTTGGTTGGATCAAGTTCAAATTCTAAAGGATGTAATTTATCTGAGTTTAGGCTATTTCCCTCAACTCTGCTATTGAAAAAATTAATAATAAAGCTCTTTACCTCTTGCTCATAAGGCATGTGTTTGTCAGAGCAATATTAGAGAAATCACAGGATGTCAGCAACCTTGTTTCTCAGTTGGGATATCACCAGTAAACTTTTATATGAAGCAATCAGCAAACAATTCCTATTTCCCTCTACCGGAAGTTTGGGATTCAGGATAGCGTTTCAGCTGCTGTGTTGTGACACATTCCAGAGCAGAATGCAGGTCAAGGGCTGTTCAAGTCTTAATAGTTTTAATTCAAACCCAAAGCTACGTACAGTAACATCCTTTAAAAAAAGGAGGCAGGAATGCATTGATGTGGACTTTTCTGTTTTAGTCTCAGAAGTTCAAAAAGATAAAACATTTCATGTCTATGGAGAGAGTTTAGTTACAATTATTAACAGGTTTCTCTCTTCAGCACATGTAGCTGTCAATCAATCCCCTTCATTATTAGAATTCTCTTAGAGCGGTAAAAAGACTTGTTAACTATATTGTTTGTGATTATAAGTCACCACTCCAAGTCCCTATAGTTGTTCAGGTAAGAAAGCAACTCCGGGACGCTACCACAGTCTCTAAGGGCCCAGGTTCTACAAGTGGTGCTGATCTGTTCACGCAGGTGAGTCGGATGCCAGGCACTGGTAGTGGGAGAGACCCGAATGTCTACCTTGCAGTCTTTGACCAGGCAGTTCCTATTTTAATTGAGTAACACAAACTAAAATCTATCCAAAACCCAATCAAGCCAACATCAGGGAGAAACTGACACAGCAGCCTCTGGCTGGTGAGGCCCTGCCATTCTGAGTTCCCATCAAAGAAGCAAGACTGGGTTTGGGGACCTCTAGGGCTTCAGCCTCCAAGGAGAGCTCCCCACCGACCTTAACACTTACCCGAACACAGGCCAAGGAGCAGGAGGAGAGGCCGGGGCTCCATGGGCGGTGGGCGCTGGTGTACTGGTGGCAGAGTGGTGGCCTGTGCTGCTCACTGGCACTCTCTGGCCAGACACTTGGCTGCCAGAGAGTTTGGAAAGTGAGTCAGCTCAGTGGAGCTATAGTTTTACACCACCTGTTTGCAGCAGCGACAGCTGAGCTGCCCTCAGCCCCAGAGCCCAGGGAGTCACTGAGGGCCTTTCATGACTCCAGGTGCGCCTCACTTTACACAATCGTCACAGTCGATGATGTGTTGGGTGTAAACGGCATTATGTTTTAAATGCACCATGATTCAGGTCTTAAAGAAAAAACTTAACAGTAAGGATGGAGTTATTTTGAACAGTGAACCAGAACCTCATCTCTGTGGGTTGATTTGATTAGGGTCATTTGGTCTGAGCAGACAGTTCAGCTCTTTGTCCAAAATCACAAAAGTTCACATTCTACAAACATGAAAATTCATTTCCTGTGGCTCAGGGTGAGGCTGACAGTGCCTGGGGATTTTGTGACTGCATGAATTTGAAAGGAGTGTGGTTGGTGTGGCTGCTGGAGAGCCCCACATTTGGTTGAATTTGATTTTTAACAAAGACAGCTTCTTGCATAAAACTTGCTTTATTGGCCCCTGGAGCGCCTGTTCTAACCCCTGTCTCTGTATCAGGCTATACCCATCCCACAGGGTCCATTAGCTGGAGCAAATGGCCCACCTCCCATGTACTGTTATTCGAGGGAAGAGTAATTATGGGGGGAAAAGTGTCCCACCCCATCAGCAGTTGTTCCAGGCTCCTGCTTCCTGCCCTCCATTCCTCTGCCTACTCTCACTCAGGGAAGCAAAGAACACAATGGTTCAGCTTTTCAATTCCTTTGTTTTGTAAAAATCCTAAAAGCCAGCAGTTAGTCATTGCTCCATCTGGGAAGTACTTTTACCCAAACCCATCCTTTACTGGCTTCTTCTGTATCATTTCCCCTCTCTGTCACCTCTCACATAAACTCCTTACAGGGTCAGCTTCTGGGGACCTCAAATCAAAACAGGATTTCTCCAACTGCCTGAGCAGCGTGGTCTTCACAATGATATTATTGGGTGCTTTTCCCCCACATTTTTACCATCTTATCAAATATCTTCTACAGGTGAACAGTTGAAACTGTAGACTAAAAAAACCCAAAGATTATTAAAACTGCAATTATCCTCAGTAGTAAACCTATTTTTTTACTTAAAAAGTTTATCATTCAAGTAATTCAAATTTATTATAGAAACATTAGAAAACAGATGAAGAAAAAGAAAAATGTTTACCCATTATCCTTCTACCTAGAAATACCCATGGTTAATGGTTTAGTTTATATCTGTTCAAACCCTTTTCATACATTCATTCATTCAAAAAGTTTTTCATGAGTTTTAGTTTTGCTATGTGCCAAGCATCATTTTAGGGATACATCAATAAACAAAACAGACAAAGATTCTTGTTCCTCAGGAAAAATGCATTCTAATTAGAAGAGATGGATGAAAACAAAATATATATAATTAAGAAGTAAATTGTTTAATATCTTCCCAGGTGAAAAGTGCTATGGGATAAAGGAAAAGTAGAGCAGGGTAGAGGGGATTAGGACAGCTAGGAAGGGGGTTGCAATTTTAAAGACAGTTGGTAGGGTGGGCTTCATTGAGGATGTGACATTTGAGTAAAAACTTGAAGGAGGTGCAGATATTTGTGGGGTGAGCATTCCAGGCAGAGTGAGGTGCAATAAAAAGTCCCTAAGGAGAATGGGCCTGATGTGTTCATGGAGCACAGCAAGGAGGCCAGCAGGCTGGAGCAGAGTGAGCGATGGAGAGACGGCTGGGAGGTGAGGTGAGAGAGGACCCCAGGGAAGAGGGGGCACAACACATCTGACAGACTTGTACTTTCTGTGAGTTGAGGAACGTCTGTGGCATTTTGAGCAGAGAAGTGACATCATATGACATGTAGTGTCAAAGGATGACTTTGGTTGCTGTGGTGACAAGAGGCTATAGGGGAACAAGTCAGGAGCTACTACAGTAATCCAGGTGGTAGATAATGGTGGATTGGACCAGAGTGGTTTCAGTGAGGCTGGTGAGAAGTCATCGGATTTGGGAAATATATTTTGACACAAGGGCTAACAGGATTTCCTGAAGGATTAGATCTGGGATGCAAGAAAAAGAGAGGCATTAAAAATGATTTGTGGGGTTTGGGCCTGAACATTAGGAAGGATTTAGCTGCCAAGAAGTGGATTAAGGAACACTGTGGATGAACAGGTTTGAAGGGGGAAATCAGGAGTTCTGATAGGAACACGATGAGTTTGAAATGTCTATTAGAAATGCAAGTAGGCAGAGGGACTTGAGTCAAGAGTTTCAGAAATCTAGAGTAGATGGTGTTTAAAGCCAAGACAGGATAAGGTCAAAGGAATGGGTACAGGCAGAGAAGAAAAGAGAACTAACTTTAAAAAGTTGGGAAGAAAAGAAAGAGGCAGCAGAGGAGACTGAGAAGGAGGAAGCAATGGGGCAGGAGGAGACCCAGGGGAGGGTGGATTTCTGGAAGCCTGGAGAAGGACCAGAGCAAGGAGGAGGGAGACAGCCGCCATGCTAAATGCTCCTGAGGGAGCCCATGAGGTGACAGCAGAAATGACTACAGGGCCTAGCAATGTGGAGGATGCTGGTGACCTTGACCTGTCCCAAGTCGCCTGGGGTAGGCATAAGAGGGACAAAATTAGAGGGGCTTTACTGCAAAGTGTAACAAAGAAATGAGGTGGCAGTTGGTGAAAGAAGTAGAGTCAAAAAAAATTTCCTGTTTTGCGCCTTTTTGTTTTTGGATGGGAAAAATAACAGCGTATTTGCATGATGATCATAATGATCTAACAATAACAATAAAAAATTGGTGTTGTAGTAGGGAGCAGGAAAAAAGACCCATAAAAGTGTTTTCAAAAAAGGGACTTACTACATAAACTTTTCTATAACTTGAAAAATAAATAATAAAAATGTTCCAAGTCAAATAATGTAGCTCTAGAACACCCGGGTGGTTTCCTTTTTTACTTTTTTGCTTTTATAAATAATCTTGCAGTGGGCATCCTTACACATATAAATCATCCCAATTTTCTTTTTTTTTTTTTCCCTTTTTTGTCTTTTTTCGTGACTGGTAATGGGATCGCAACCCTCGGTGTCGCGCCCGCACCGCGCTCAACCAGTGAGCGGACCGGTCTCTATATGGGATCCGAAACCTCGGCGGGAGCACCGCCACGCTCCCAAGCGCCGCACTCTACCGAGTGCGCCACCGGGCCGGCCCAGCCCAATTTTCTGATTGTTGCCTTAGGATAAACTCCTAAAAGTGAAAGCACTGGTTCAAAAATGAGAACACTTTGAATAATTTTAATGCATATCAAATAGCTCAAATCTCCATTTTAGAATCAAAGTCATTTAGTCCTGCTCTTAACACAGTTATATTTGTCTATCTATTAACTTATCACAGTTGAGTACTGTTACATTTATTTGCAAGATTACATGATAAAAGTCTGTCTCTCCTGCTAGACTGCAAACCAGTGAGTGCAGAGACGGGCCTGGTTTTGCTCACTGTTGTGTCCTCAGCTTTTGGCTGACAAGCCTGCTCTACAGTAGGCATTCAGTAAATAACTATTCATGAGGGAGTGAATGGATGTGAAGCTTAATTCAAATAAGAGGGTAGAGGTTATACTGCATGATGTTATTTGGGGATAAAATGGGGTGTGACTATCAACATCCTCAATACCATGCAGGGTACTTGGTGTATAGCTCCAAAATTGTTTGTAATTGACTAATTAAATAATGCATGAATAAGGTATATCCCTTTTATAAAAGTCCACCTTCCTGTGTGGCTTAATGAATGTGATAATTGTGGATCCTCCCAAGGTCATTTTGGAGAAAACACTCAGTCCACGTTTACATTTGGGTGCAGCTCCTTTGATCCTGGTTATACGTTAGCTAAACCCTCCTGTTTCTGGCGTTGAGCACCTCAGTCCAGTGGCCAGCAGGTGGCAACAGACAGTTATTCAAGTGGCGGTGGAGTGCTGGAGGCCCTCTCTGGATGGTGTGGTGCTTGGGGCTGGGATACCGCCTGCTGTCCTGGGGTCTGTCTCCTGGAAATGCCCAGACAGCCAGCCCAGCCGGCCCTGTCCTGGGAGGGAGGCAGCTCAGGACCACTCCCAGGGACCCCGGAGCAGCGGCCTCTGCTCAGAAGAGTCAAGAAAGACGGGTCAGGTCCCAGCCCCTGAGAGAGTCCAACTTTGCTTTTCCGTTTTGCAGAGTGTACACTTCCAGGGTTCTCTGTCCTGGACAGCTCAAGAGCCAAGCAAAATCCATTTGGAAATCCAGGCTTCAGGTTGTGAGGTTTTATCTGGTTCACACCAGCTAATCTGCCTCTGTGGGTGTCTCAGTCTATCTGGAATGGTCAGTTTCTTTCTATTCTATTTTTTCAGCCGAGCTCAGTGCCATGCAGTTCAGACCGAGAGTTTTGTATTAATTACTGGATTTGCGATCACTGGATTATTCCAATGATTATTATTACATACAGAGCAGGTTACTGCCCACTCACCCTGGGTCCACCCAATCTTGGTGCCGTTTTTTCCAATGTCAGGGATGGATTTGCCCCCGTCCAGCTTTGCTCTTCCTTGAGAGGGAGAGAGTCACCCCTGGTCGAGCTCCTGGTGTCTACCATTTCATTCTTACAGCAGCTCAGCGGGCAGATGTTCCGTGTGACATGTCCACACTTGCTTGGGTCCTAAGCAGCAGAGCTTACCAGGGTGGGAATCCGATATTTCTACTTTCAAATATGGTGCTTCATCCACTACACTCTTGGTTCAAATTGTGCTCCAAGAAGCCCCTTCCGAGGTGGCCACAAGACAAGGGAAGAAGGAGACATGGTGGAAGGAGTGGGGTGGCCTAACAGGTGGTGCTTCCTGCTTCCCACCCTTGTCTCATCTAGAACAACTGTGCTTTGATTAAAATATATATGTACATTAGTGAATGAATAAATTACATATATAGTCTTTCACTTAAACATTCCTCTTAGGAGGAGGAAGAAAGTCTGGGACTCTTCCTTTCATGGGATATATTGTCTCTGGGGTACATTCTGACCTGGCCAACTGTGGGCAGAAGTCAGTGTGTCCCGCAGACATGAGAAAATGCAGAGTTAAGTGGAACTGAAGAGAGGCCTAGTTCACTGCAGCTCCAGGGTCTAAGCACTTAATTAATTCAGGAAATGTTTTGTTGGCAAAATTCTTCTCTGGCCGGCTTCTCACATGCTCTAGGACAGACACAGACCAAGAACAGTGGGTTTGATGCAGAGTCTAATGTGTCCTGCTCTTACCCCCTGCCTGTGACAAAAAAGTATACTTTGAACTTTTCTTCGTTATTCAGTCTGGGTAACAGCAATCCGAAGGAAAGCTAAAGAAGCCTGGGAGGCTAAATGGAAAGACACATGAAGAACTGAGGCAGAGAAAAAAGGGAGTTGAGAGAGAAAAGCTTCAGGCTGGCTATCTGGAGAGGTTGGGGAAATAGAGAGGAGGAGGAGAGAGAATTGGCCAGGGCAACTGAGAGTGAGAGAGAAGTCCAAGTATTCTTTTTAAGGAGCTCTGTTAAAATACACTACCTTTGGCATTTTCTCAACGGAAAAGATTTGTTTTCAATTCTATTTTTCTGAAGGACTGGACCGGTGCCAAGACCGGACCACGTAGGATCCTGGGTTTATATCAGTTACGTAAGCCATCTTCAGTCTTTGCTGTGATTTGTAATAGTCAAAGCCAGGAGTGTTTTTTGACTTGCATTTTGTCAGCTGCTTGAGTTTCTATTCTGAGAGGTGCTAACTGTTAAACGTCGTTATTCACTTGTGTTCCCTAAATAACTTTTAATTAATTTTAATTTGGACCAAGAATGTTTTACTGTTGACACAGTGACAGGAGTTATCAAAAATAAAGTTAATGAAGAATTCACTTTAAAAAAAAATCGCATTAATATTACAGTATTTTTTTTCCCTTTTTTTTGGTCTTTTTTACTGACCGGTAATGGGATCACAACCCTCGGTGTCGTGCCCACACCGCACTCAGCCAGTGAGCGGGACCCGGTCTCTCACATGGGATCCAAACCCTCGGCAGGAGCGCCACCGTGCTCCCAAGTGGCGCACTCTCCAGTGCGCCATTGGGCCGGCCCAATATTACAGTATTTTATAATGTCTATCTCAGCAGAGGCACAGAAAATCTAAATTTTTAATTTTATTTTTTAATGATTTTCCTCAAAGCAAAGCAAGAATTGCATTGGTAAAGACTTTATTTAAACATTTTTCACCTCTTATGCATTTTTCACAGTGGAATTTTCTTATCTTCCAATGGAATTGACTACATTCCTTGCACCAATGCAATGAAGTCAGTACCAGTACTTAGTTTTTGAATCCGTGCATCTAGCTGGATAGTTACCATACTCACTACACATTGAAAAATGAGGAGCAATAATCCTCTCATCTAAAAAATTGCCAAAGACAAAAATTTGTCAGGGATCTTGGAATATTATAAAGCAAACAATACAGTGAATTTTAAAATATTGTTGGAGTTTTAAAATCAAATCTCCCCTCTCTCCACCTTCCGTTCTTTAAGACAATGCTGTTAGTTGTCCACTAATCAGTAGTGCATGATTCTAACAAAGATGTGTACATCCCTTTGGCTAAAAAAATGACCAAATATCAAAGAGCTAGTAATCTTGGGAACAGCCCTTAGTCTTTTCCAAAGCACATAAGCCCTTCCAAATCCTTTTAGGTAAAAATCTGGCAAAGACCAAAGAGAATTCATTAAGGGTTTCTGATGCACAGTGAGGACTCTGCACATAATAATAATCCAAGCGTGCTCCCATTTGGTCCCCAAACCTATGGAGTAATAAATGCGTGAACATGTTTCTTTAGAGAAAGTGCACAATACACAGGATTAATTTGACAAGTGCCGTGATTGACTGTGATATTGTTTACATTCTCATTTTCATAATTTTCTTAAGTATCATGTAATTTGGTCTTGGGACTGCTTAACTAATCACGGATGAAGAGGATGGGACTTTCATGTGATTGCACAACTGACAGAATTATTTAGTATTCTGCAGTTCAGTAGAAAAGAGTATAGATGTGCTTGAATATTTATGGTGTTTTACCTTCTCTTTTTTGCTATAGAGGACTTACAGCAAATTAAAACATGTGTGTCAGCTCCCTAATTATCTAACTCAACTTCTAAAGATTGGCTAGCCAAGACTAAATTCTATTCAAGCACTGTTTCATCTGTAATACTAATTTTAAGTACATTAGCATCATTAGCCTATTATATGGCCATGATCAGTACTATTCGAATTTCTAAATTCTACCAGTCCTTTCTGTGTGCCCTGACTCAATGCATTAGTGGCACTAGGTTAGTTTTGTCACAATTCTGGGCACATTTGCAGTCCCAGGGTAGGGGGATGCTGTCTGAAGCTCCTGGATAAACATTGGTGCATCTGCCTGGAACTTCAATTTTAAAGACTTGGAGGAAATAAGTTAATCAATTTAACCATTTATTTAATGTGCTGCCAATTCTTTCTTTAATTTGCTGTGGAGCAAACAAAATTATGCATTAGCTATGTTATGACTAAAACCCAAATGTCAATTAATACTTATAGTGACAGAATAAAAACTTATAAACCAAGAAATATGTGTGCTTAGCTGTCAGAGTTCCAGCCAGCAACCAACGGGCGACACTAAGAAAAAAAATGTGATGATACTCATCCCAGGAAGCGGTGGGACACAGACCCACCTGGGTCCCCAGATGAGGCAGTCAAAGCCTGCTCCCATCTCTTGTCAAGGTCTTTTGTCATTGGACAGGAAGTCCAAGGACAGTTGGAAGAAGGAAAAGGAAGCTTCCAGACCAAGGGAATGGGACCATCCTGTTAGGTGAGATCCTAAGAAACATGGATGAGCTGAGGGTGGGAAGATCTTCAAGGAAGTCACATTCTACTCAGCTGTCTGCTCTGGAGAGGAGGTCCCTGAAGAACGTGAACATCTTCCAAGATCTGTTCCCATTACTCTCCTGGCCATGGTAACTCCCAACTCCTGAGTCCCTACCATTGAGCAGGACTACCCTTTAGCACCCCTCAGTGCACTCCCAGATCCTCACCAGCCTGCCCACTGGGGCAACACAGACCAGCTCAGATCCAGTCCTAGCCTTGCAAGAAAGTTTCCACCCTTGACCTTGGTCAAGGCTTCTAGTTCTGGACTTTATGTGGTCACTGCCAGGACGGCAGACTGGGTTCAACCAATGAACAATTTAAAGCCTGATTTTTCTGTGAAAATGGATATGAATGCAAAATTTACATGAGTGGTTAAGAAACAAGACCTCAGAGAAGATGGGTGATGTTTGTGGCCCCTCTGAGCAGTCCTTGGACCCCTTGGGGATGCATTCCTCCTATGCCATTAGAACACCACCAGCAGATGTGTTTGAGAAGTGCAACTCTTGGTGACATCAGTGCAAGGAAAGGATTCATCCCACGAGACATCCTCTGGCAAAATTGGAGACAGTGCCCTTCAGAGGGCTAGTGTCCTGCTGGCATCAGGGGAAATTCCATTGGTTCCAGATATCTGCCCTCCTAACTGAACACTATGCAATGCTTTTATGCTCTTCTCCCAATGTGTGCAAAATGTCAAAGGAATAAAACCAGTTTTCTTTCTTCATGTTTGTGCCAATTTTGTGCAGACTGGTCCTTTTCTCTGTTTTTCTGTAAAATTTTTTTCAGACATATATAAAGTTGTTCTGGTGAAATTCAACTTTATGTTGCTGGTTTTTCATTTCAAGCAAGATAAAGGCAGCCTTAGGGTCGACCCGTGGCTCACTCGGGAGAGTGTGGTGCTGATAACACCAAGGCCGGGTTCGGATCCTATACAGGGATGGCCAGTTCGCTCACTCGCTGAGCATGGTGCTGACAACACCAAGCTAAAGGTTAAGATCCCCTTGGCTTGGTGTTGTCAGTAAAAAAAAAAAGATAAAGGCAGCCTTGCTATAATCAAAAAGACAGTGAATAACAAATGCTGGTGAGGGTGCAGAGAGAAGGGAACACTCCTACACTGTTGGTGGGACAACCAACAGTGTAAATTAGTACAACCACTATGGAAAACAATATGGAAGTTTCTCAAACAACTACCATATGATCCAGCAATCCCACTTCTGGGTATATACCCAAAGGAATGGAAATCATCACATCAAAGGGACACCTGCACTCCCATGTTCATCGCACCTCTATTTGCAATAGCCAAGATATGGAACCAACCTAAATGTCCATCAATGGATGACTGGATAAGGAAACTGTGGTACATATACACCATGGAATACTACTCAGCCATAAAAAAGAATGAAATTCTCCCATTTGCAACAACATAGATGAGCTTGGAAAAACTTATGTTGAGTGAAATAAGCCAGGTGCAGAGGGACAAATACCACATGTCCTCACTCACAAATGGAAGCTAAGACAGAAGGAAGGAAGGAAAGAAAGATCACAGTGATGTGTTGGACTTGCAGAGGGAGAGAACATAACTAGGGTTGTGGAGTGAGGTGGGGAAGGAAGGAGGGGATGGAGGTCAGGGATTAATTGGGTGGGGGACACGGGGAATAATCACAATTTGTGGTAATGGGCATGCTGATGGTATTGATCTGGCCATCTCATCCTGGGCAAAAGTGGTGATGGTCAACTTTGTATGTCATGAATATGCATAACCAATAAAATTTTTTAAAATACAAAAAATAAAAAATAAATATGATAAAGAACCCCCCCATGCCCCCCCAAAAAGGCAGCCATGGCTGGTGCCAGGAACCTGGGCTCAGGGAACATGAGATAGGATTCCAGGGGCCTTCTCAGCTTCGTTGTGATGACTCGCAAAACAGCACACTCAGCTGTGACTCCATCTTCTTCCCCGCCCCACACCCCTTTATTAGAAACACGGGGAGCCCAGGAAGACATGAGACACTTTTTGAGCATGAGACTGTCACTGGACTGAGGGGTTTGAGGATGACTGGGCCCTCTTGTCCTGGACAAAGAACTGCTGTCCATTACCCAGCCCTTTTCTCTTTTCTCCTACCCTGAAGGCTTTCAGGATTCATTTTGGGTGGGAAGAAATGTACCACCAGGGGTCACTCATTTGAGATTTGGTTATGATAGTCTTTGGTTCCAGCCAGGCCAGTTCCAAACCTAATGCAATTAATTGTGGATTAAGTTCAAAGCACCTGACCCTTCTCAGAGAGCCCCTCAACCTCTCTCTGCCTCTTAAAAACAGAATTTCCCAGTGACTGATCTTAGCCTTATGTTTCCTAGAGAAAAATATTTGGCTAATTTGGAGGATTGTATTTCTGTGTTCATTAATATTCTGGAAGCTAATTGGAATCTGGGTTCAGGAGGATTTTGTCGTTTATTAAAATGGTCACCTTAAGGACATGTTCTCTATGGCTGGCTCTGTGACAAGCATTCCTGCCCTGACAATTGTACAGAGTTTGTATATCCCTTTTCATCCTAAACCAGAGCTTTCTCTTGTACCATGTGTATGAAGACTGATACTTTGCAGATAGAAATCCCTCCCATATGGCTTAGGAAGGGCAAAGAAAGATTCAGAGGAACTAAGCTAAGAAAATGAGAACAAGGAAATCGGGCCAGACTAATTCAAAAGAAGAAGTGGGCAGCAGGTTCTGGGAATGAGACGTTGTCGTCAGAGACCCAAGGGAGACGCACCAGGGAGCTTCCCAGGAGTCAGGGTGGCCTAAATCATTACACTGGTCCTGGGGACAGGGAAAAAAAGCCATGCCTTCAAGGATGAGAGGCTGAAGGGGAGACCTGGCTGCCTGCAAGGAGGATGGGGTGAAGATGTGGGGTGGGTTGGGGGTCTGGAGAGAGAAGGCAAACTGGGATGAAGGAGAAAATTCAGCAAGGAAAGCAATGCGGGGCTCCACGAAGACCTGTGACCATCTCTGTATTTAGTGTTCTGAATTTTCTCACATGTTGATAAAGTAATTCTTCCACTGGATTAGAATGGGACAAGCACGTACCCCATCCTCCCTCGGTGCTACCCCCAAGGAGAGGACACAAGGACACCTGTTTGGGGGCATAAATTCTGGCATGTTTGATTTTTAACAAAATCAACTTCATCACCTGAAAGTCGTGCTTGGTGTGTTCATGGTCTGCCTTTATGCTCTCTGAATGTGCCTTTTCAAAGCCAGGCTGTTCTCCAAAAATCCCCTCTGGCAGGAGATCAAGGGAGGGCCTGACGCTCTCCAGCTAATGATAAAATTCCACAGTGAAGCCTTCCCAGCCTCACCCAGAAAGGACGTGGAATTAGCAATCTGGCTCTGACAACCGCAGCATGTGTCCCCACGCAGGCTGTGCGCCTCCCCTGAGCACGTCCCTGTCACCGGCCTGGTGTGGGCGGCGGGGCCTGGTACAGCGTGCCCGGGCCCCTCCTGCTGTCCTCGCAGGCTGCTCGTCACAGCTCACCGCTGCCCTCTCTGTACCCTCGCCTAGGGACGGTGCCGTGGTTTGCCTGTTTTGACGTATTCGTCCACAACACGCCACAGATGAAAGGCAGGAAATGAGCAGTTCCAGTTCCCAGAGCAGGAACGGTCGGGCGGTCGCATCACTCGGACGGGACGGGGCGGGGGTGTCATGGGATCCTGAGGCAAAGCCAGCTCGGGCGCCCTCGGGTCCCAGGGCTGGGATCCCTCCTCACCACGAACAGACCACAGCCCGGCTCTCCCAGCACTGCCTGTGACCAGAGCCACCTCCTGAGAAGGTCATTCCCACTGTGACTGCCCACGCCCTGCCCCAGAGAGAGCCCATTTCCTTCCCAGCTCTGGCGGCCTCGTTGCCTCCGGGCCACGGATGTGCAACTCTCCTGTCTTTCCATCCCCTGTGAGCAGGAAGTGCCTCCGGTCCTTGGGGCAGAGGTTTGGAAACCCCCAGTATTCTAAAAAAAAGTGGCAGAAGTTGACCAACCAAGACCCAAGGCAAAAAACAAACAAATAAATAAACAAAACGCCAAGTCCTCGCTGTCTCCCCTGAGTGGCCGCCAGCCCTTCCTGCAGCCACCAGCCAGGGAGCTGATTCTTCTATAAACATTCCATCTTTTCCATAAGACGGAAGTAAGCATCACTTCCACCCACACTCACGATGCTAAAACATTTGAAGCATGATTTGTTCTCAGCCACATAAAAACCTTGCAGGAGGAACTCCACTTCTCTTCCTCCAGGTGTGTGCCATGTGGTTGGGTTATGGAGGCAGTGGGGGCTGTAACTGGCTTTGTAAGTGGCCATTTCCTGGCTGTGGTGCAGTTAAACCAAGCCCTCCATCATTAGGTTGCAGGAATAGCATTTGTGCATTTCATTTCCTTGGGGATGATTTTTAAAAGGGGCTCTAAGCCTCTGATCACATTCAGATGTGCTCCCTGGGAAGCAGGTGTTTTGAGGGTGCAGTAAAGTGAGCCTAGACTGAGCTCCTCTTCTTGTTCTACAGGAGCCAGTAAAGACAGGTACTCAGGGACGATAATGTCCTTTTGTGCCTTTGTCTGGGGCAGCTCATTAAGGTAGAGACCACCTCAGTGTTGACAGGACAACCCTTCTTGTGTGTTCAGGGAAACGTAATTGACTACAAAACCTTTTTTTGATGTCACTGCTGCCAGATACAAACCCAATTAGCAGCAGAGTTAACTCGGATGAATCCTGGGAACATGGAAATAGCAAGTTCTACATCTAGTCAGTCCCACGGAATGATGACACATCTGGATGTCATCAGGAAGGTGGGGTTCTGGGGATAACAGGGGGCTGGAGGCTCTCAGACCCCACATGTTCCACTGATTTCAGAGCCCCCCTTTGTGGGTAAATTACACGGATTTAGAGGACTAAGTCAGAGACCCGCTTTATCTGGTCAAGGCCTTTGGGTCTAGGAGCATTACAGTTTTATTCTGAGGCCAGAGATATTCAAAAGAAGTCAGCAGGTCTTAATTCTAGCAGAACTCCTGGGTCCCTCCATAACTTCTTCCTCACAAATCTGGATGGATTTAAGAAACTCTTTGGGGCCGGCCCGGTGGCGCACTGCTACAGTGCGCCACTTGGGAAGCGTGGCGGCGCTCCCGCCGAAGGTTCGGATCCCACATACAGACCAGCCGCTCACTGGCTGAGCG
>NW_007726516.1:426969-434120 GCF_000696425.1 Galeopterus variegatus
AAAAAAAAAAAAAAAAAAAAAAAAAAAAAAAAAAGGACTCTTTGTTTCTTGTTCCATGACCCTTCTCCCAAGGACTAAGGAATCATATGTTCTGACTCCCCTGAGAGCAGACACAAACAAGTCATTTCGAGGCACAGAGGGATGATATTGCCCACCCCAGCTCAGTGTAAATAATTAACGCTGCCAGGCAGGTGCTAAAAGGCTGGGCAGAGAGAAGAATGCCACACAAAAGGGCAAGCGCAAAAGGAAACACTCGCCTGGTTTTTGGATTGCTGTTATAACAGGGTTATGGTGATTATTCATCCTTGCAATGCGGATTGTAGTGCTAGAAGAGGCACTCCAGGCTCTGGGCACTTTGCTTTTAGTAATAAAAGCCCCATTTAGAAGTAACCGTGTAACTAGAACAGTTGGCTTGAATCGAACTGGTCAGAAGCCATGCAGGAGGCTGGTACGGAGGCTTCTTGGGCATCAAGCTTTACCCTGATTGGTGGCCATGTTGTTTCAGATGTCCTCACCTGCACGGTGACACTTTTTGTTCTACTCACTTGATTGGTGGAAAAGCCCCACGGGTAGGGGAAGCCCAGCTGTCAGGGTAGGATGGCAGGGGCTGGTGCGAGATTTGGAGGCTTTTATCCTTTTAATTTGACATGTGGTGGGCTGTTTGTCTAAGTGTAATGGGGCTACTCTGGCCTTGAGCAGGCAAAAAGCATTTGGAAAGAAGTGGGGTGGAAGTGTCTGGAGTCAGAGCCCAGAGGCCTGGCAAATCAGCTGCAGCTCTCTGTCGTAAGCAGCAGAAACCAACCTGGGCTGACAAAGCAGAAGAGGAGTGTGTTGAATGGCCATGGGATGGCTCAGAATCTCAGGGAGGGCTGGGAAAGAGAAGCATGAGGGTGCTGCCACAGCCAGGCCCAGGGCAAAGTCCCAGCAGAGGCCCAGTCCTGGCGAGGATTCTGTGGTACCTGCTGTGGACTGCTGGATGCTGCAGGCGCCCCCACAGGTTCTGCTGGTGCTGGACCTGGCCACCATGGCTGGGATGGCTGCTTCTGCAGCCCCTGCAGACACAGGACCCTACCCCCAGCACCCCCTCTGCCACAGTGGTCCTTCAAGTTCCTGCTGTTCTGCAGCTCTGGGTCCTCACTAAGTCCCTTATTGTCCAGGCTCGCCCATCGCCCACTGGCCCGTGCCTCACCCACCGTGCCTGATTCTAATGCTGAGTCTACCATTTTCCAGAAGGGAAACTACAGATGGCTTTTATTGTCCATGGCTACAGTGGAGATTAGAGGAGATGACCTCCCGCCTTGGAGGTGTTCCTTTCCTGCCCCTACAGCCAATCTCTTTTGGCCCAAGCCTGATATTCTACCTGATGGACGCCGGGGCCCTTCAGTTCTCTTCCTCCCTCAGGCTGCTGCCGTTTGTGTACCTGTCCTTAGAGCCTCCACAGGGAGAGAAGGAGGGGACGTGCCATTGCTCTGGAGAAAGTTGAGAGGGGAACTGAGTGGAGCTAGTGGCCAAGGCGAAGGTGAGAACTGGTCAGAAAGTGCCACCAAGCCCCTGTCCCGACAGGTGGAGCAGGCTCCAGCCCCACGAGCAGGGAGGCCTGCCTTCAGCTCAGGACACTGCAGAGGCCGGGCGCTTTCTCTCTGGGCGAGGCAGGAAGAACAGGGAGTGGGCTGGAGAGCACTGCGAGATGGGGAAATCATCACACGGCTTCTTTGTTTATCTTCTCCCTGGCTTCCGCAGCGGGTCTGCAGTTGGGATAAATTCAGCACAGGAGGAAAGGCAGCATTTCCTCCCCCTCTCTCCTCCCATTTTAGGTGAGAGGAGGAGGTGGCATGGGGGTAGAGAACGATCTGGCAAGCTCGCCAGCTGGCGCTGCGGCTGGGCTGCACCGAGCAAGCCAGCGAGCTCTGCGCCCCCACAGAGCAGGGCCCAGAGCAGGAACCAGGGCAGAGGTGCGTTCTCTCTTTTCTCCTCTTCCCTCAACTCCTTGGAAGTCAGGAGGGCTTCAGCCACAGAGGGAGCGGGGAGCCCCTTACACGGTATGATCCAAGGGTCCCCACAATCTGCATGCTCCAAGCACCACCAGCCAGGCGCGGGGCTGCAGGTTGTGGTGGGAACTGTCTCCGGAGTGCAGTGTTGCTTGCAGAAGGAGCCTGCTGAAGTCAAGCCTGCTGCCTGGGGGCGGTCGTGTATGAACCCTCAGCCCCTCACACAGAGCTGGCCAGCGCTTTACTGAGGGACAGCTTATGGGGCAGTTCTCAGGATAGGTGTCAGAGGTGTTTGATGCCAGTGAGGTGAGCTGGGGAGGGTGTGCGATGGTGGGTGCCTTGGGAATAAGGATCCCATGAGGGTCTTGGATAAGAAGGGGCACCAGGAAGATTAGGGTAAATGAGGAATGAGGGATTGGAGACTGGGAATAATGAACACAAGGCCTCTTCATCACGTAGACACAGCCGTGCCTCGCTGTAGCATGGGGAAGAAGCTAGAGAGGCAGGGTCTGGACACCATGCCTTGTCTCCTGGGCTCTGTGTCAGGGCGTAGATGGTGGTGTGAGTGCGAGCCCAGCTCACTCCATAGAGGAGAAGGAACTTGTTGGGCTGGCTCTAGGGGCAGAAGAAAGCAGCATTTTATTTATTGTGTCTTTTTCCTCAATAGTTTGTTTTAAAATTTGGTTCAAGGCCTTGTAGCTATGGAGATAAGGTAGTTGGCCTCAACTTTTGGCTTGTCTTGTGCTTTTCAGGAACCGCACAGAGACCGTTCCATCTGGCCAGGGTGGACAGCCACCAGCCGTGCTTTACTTTGAGCTGCAGGTCTGGACTCTGAGAGATGCTTCTGACGGCCAGCTGGTGAACGTCCTTTGAGTGTGCGTGTCCCAACCAGGCCCCTGGGCACCCCTTAGGATGCCTTTACCCTCTTTTCCAAAGAGCTTTTCCTAATGTCCTGAAGAAGCTTCCCTTCAGGGAGTCCAAGCCTCCTCTTTCCTCTGTTCTGCTCGGGTTTGAACATAAGCGAAAGGGCCCATCCTTCAGCCAGTCTTCTCACGAAGTATATCCAGGGACAAGGGCTGTCTGACTCCTGAGAAGAAAGACGGCAGGTCCTTGCAGACAGGGGCCAGGGGCCAGTTAGAATCCTCAGGTGGAACTGCCACACCGAGCTGCTGCTGTTGTGTGGACCCAGCCTGTCTGAGGACTGTTGATGTTTACTGCCCTGACAATAAAATTCTAGTTATAGTTTTAGTTGCTATGAAAACATTGGTGCCATTGGCCTTTACTGGAGATGGAGCTCTGCAGACTCACATGCTGCTCACCACCACAGTCATGGTCAGGTCTGGCTTGTTTTGCTTCATGTGCACACTCCAGTTTGTGGCCCAGCTGAGGAACAAAATGTTGCCATTTCCCACTTGGCAAGTAAGGGTTGGTCCCCTGTTCCTTTTGGTGCCCTGTTGGGCAGCATGAGATGCAATAATTACTGGAGCCTTGACTGGTTGGGAGGACAGGGGCGACCTGCAGAATTGCTGTTGTCCTTTTGCGTGACCTGGTCTAGGTCCCAGAGGCAGCATTGCCAGGGAGTCCTTGACCATTGGGTGGTATGGAAACCTAGAAAGGGCTTGTGGGGGTGGGCGACAGAGGTACATTGCTATGCTATTTTGATAAAGCCATTACAAATATTATATTGTAGGTTGTATTAGTTTCCTAGGGCTGCCATAACAGAATACTACAGCCTGGGTGGCTTAAACAACAGACATTCATTTTCTCATAGTTCTGGAGGCAGGAAGTCCAAGATGAGAGTGCTGGCAGTGTTGGGTTTTGGTGAGGGCTCTCTTCCTGGCTTGCAGACAGCCACCTTCTCACTGTGTACTCACATGGCCTTTCCTCTGTGCACAAGGAGAGAGAGAGCTCTGGTGTCCCTTCCTCTTCTTATAAGGACACCAGTCCTATTGGATTAGGCCCCACCCTTAAGACCCTAGTTAACCTTAATTACCTCTTTAAAGGTCTTAACTCCAAATCCAGTCACATCAGGGGTTAAGGCTTCAACATATGAATTTGGGGGGTATACAGTTTAGTCCATAACATATGTATACACACATATTTGCAAATACGTTGACAGTAATTTTCTTGTGGTGGAATGTGAATGAATTTTTTTGTGTTCTGTGATCTCCAGGTTTATGTGCTAACAATGACTTGTTCTTGTAATTAGAGGAAGAAATGAACAAATATTAGGTTTTAAAGAGTCCTCTCACATTTTTATTTTAAAATAATATGTACAGTAGGATTTTTTCTAGAATTATATCTATAACCTGTGTGTCCCTTTATCCATCCCTCTGCTCACTTAGCCACCCACCACTTACCATCCATCCATCCTCTATCCATCCTTCCCTCTGTCTATTTGCACTGAGAAATATCTGAAATGATATTGATCAAATGTTTGTGATGGTAGTTCCAGGCAATGGAATTTGAAGTGATTTTGTGGTCTTCTTTATACTTACTTCTACTGCTTGAAATCTGTCATAAGGAGATGTATACTGTTTGGGTTTTTTTCAAAGAGAAGGCACTGATGACCTTTTTCTTTGCTTACACACTGATCTGGATCTGTATGGTGTCTAGCACAGTGTCTCTGCTCCATTCCCAAGGCAGGCCCAGCTACTCTGATCCAGGGCCCTGGTCATGCTGAGGCTGCCAAGCTCTGTGGGTGAGCAGCTCAGCAGGGAGCAGAGAGGGAGTTTGCAGGTGACACCTGGGCTTCATTTAAACTCACAACCCCATGGCTTCCTGAGCCTTTGATGTACATTTTATGACCTGCTGGCTGGGTCTGTAGCTGGCTGGGGCTCTGCAGTTCACAGCTCCAGGGTGACGGCAACTGCCCCTGGGTTCTCTCATCCTCACTCTGGGTCTCTATCACTCCATGACTGTGAAACTGGGGCAGGGACTCCTGTGGAAGAATCTCAAAGGGTCCCTGGGTGTGGAGGTCACCAAGGTCAAGGATGTGGCTATTGAACATTTTTAGCTCCAGTGGAACAGACACGTGGCCCTCTGTGTATATGGATTCACAGAGCATTGTCTGAGTGTTGGAGAGCAGGTGAGCAGCAGACTGTTTCTCAGCTGGGGAGGGAGTGACAATGACACAACCGCTTAGGAAAGCAGGTTGATGTTTATCTGGTAGTGGTAAAGATATACATCCATGGTGACCTAGCAATCTGCTCCCAGGCATGTGCTGTGCATCTGGAGATGTATATGGATGATCACAGGACTGTTTTTACTAATAGCTACAAAATGGAAACAACCCAATGCCCATTAACATTTATAGCATACTTGCCCTAAATAAGTATGCCTAAATTTGTGCAATGGGACCCCATCCCTCTGTAAGATGAGCTCACACAGCTAGGTGCAACATGGACGTGACCCACAACCATAAAGTCAAGTGAACGACGCAAATCCCAAAAGAATGTATAGTGTTATTTCATTCATGTAAAGTTCAAAAACAAGCAAAACGAAATCATATTTTAAGGAATGCATATAAAAATTTAAAAATATGAAAAAAGCCTAGGAAAAATTATAAAATTTGGGATAAGGCTACCCCAGGGGGAAAGGGAGGGACTCAGAATCAGCCAAGGATTCCCAGGGTGGGCAGGGACTCCTGGGGTGCCTGGCAACGTCCTCCTTCTTAACCTGGGTGCTGGTGACAGGACATTTGCTTTATAATTTTTATTAGACTGTTTGGTTACATGTATTTCTTTGAAAATGTGTTATATTTCACAGTGAAAATATTCAAATGAGATAAAAGTAAAATGTAGCAAAGCGATCTTCCAGGTTCCACATCTAGAAATAGCCTCTTTTACCCGTGGGCTTCCTTTATTTCAGGCATCTCGAGCAGCATTTGTCCAGTGTGCTATTACTTAACAAGTTCTACTACAAGCATAGTGTCTTGTGGCAGATACTGTCATGGGGAGAAGTGCTGGGGTTGGGGGTGGTAGTGGGCAAGAGTATGCTGCCCCCAAGAAGACAAAACATTAGAAATAACAGTGAAAACACAAAACCAGGCTATAGAGGCTTCCAGTTGTTGTGGAAGTTCCAAGGAGAAGCAGCTCCGTGAGGCTTGTGTGGTCTTGATCAGCTTCTGCTGGTCCTGAGGATGGAATGGGTAGGGGGCAGGGAGGGTGTTGTGATCAATGTCCCATGAATGAGTAGCAGGAGCCAAGCTGGATCCAAGGTGGCTCAGGAGGGTTTGGAAAACGAGGCGGATGAGTTTTCCTCACTGCATCTGTGGCTCGTCTAGGTTCATCCATCAGTCAATTATCAGTCAATTCCATGCTGCCCCCAGATCTACCTAAACAGTCAATAGAAGAAAATTGAACTAAGAAGACAAGCTGAAGCCCTTGTAGAAAAATACATCGGTGAATATGAGCGGATTGAAAAATAGACACAATTATGCTCATTGCCAAACTCCAGTAGAAAACAATCCTCATTTGCTCTATGAAACACATTGGTCAAAAGCCTCCGTGGGCTTGCTGTGGAAAATGGTCTGGCAGTTCCTCAAAAAGTTAAACATGGAGTTACCGTACTACCCACCTTTCCACTTCTGGGTATACATCCAAATGAACTGAAAGCAGGGGCTCGGATACTTGTACATATACCCGTATTCACAGCAGCACCATTCACAATGGCCAAATGGTGGAAACAACCAAGGGTCCATCAACAGATGGGTGGGTAAACAAAACGCGGCTAATCCACACAGTGCAGTATTATTCACCCTTAACAAAGAATGCAGTATTGACACAAGCTACCGCATGGATGAACCTTGAACACAGTATGCTAAGTGAAATAAATCAGACACGGAAGGACAAATATTAAATAATTCCACTTATATTAGGTATCTAAAATAGGCAAATTCATAGAGGCAGAAAGTCAAATAGTGGTTACCAGGAGTTAGTAGAAGAGGGGTTTAGGGAGTTATTGTTTAATAGTACAGTTTCTATTTGTCATAATGGAAAATTTCTGAAGATGGATGGTGGGGATGTTTGCATAACATTGTGAATGCACTAAATGTCACTGAATCGTACATAAAAAAGTGGTTAAGATGGTAATTTTTTTGTTAAGTACAATTTACCACACACCAAAAAAAAAAAAAAAAAAAAAAAAAAAAAAAAAAAAAAA
>NW_007726516.1:435120-443246 GCF_000696425.1 Galeopterus variegatus
CAAAAAAAAAAAAAAAAAAAAAAAAGTCCACTGGGGCTCAAAAGATTGTTCCTGCGTATTGAAATAGAGGAAAGAGCCAGGGCTGTGGGGTCACGTGCTGAATAGCAGGAAAGATAGAAATCAAGGTAAGCTTTTCTTGTTGAAGACTAAAGAAAGAGAAGAAATGCTGTCCTTGGCCTATCCCTGGCAACCACAGAGATGCCCCACACAAGCTGGGTAGACTTGGGTGCATCTGGAAAAGTCGCCTGCCCTCTCCTTCCTACACTCATCCCTAAACAAAGGCTGAACCCTCGCCACCCTCCCAAGAGCTGCCCCCTGAGAAACTGCCTTTTATAGTTTTTCTTTTAATGTATGAACCCAGCCTGGATGCTATTTGAAAAATTTTAAAAATTGAAACACTATAAAGATATGCTTTATGTTTACCTATTCACAATGGCAAATCTGCTTTTCAAACAGCTTGAGCAGAAAACCTTGCGTCCCCATGGCAACCAGATTCCACCGTGATCACACGTCTCTGCCAGGTCCCCCCTCACCCCCGTGTGAGCCTTGGCTCTTCAGCCCCTTCTGGCAAACATATGGGGCCCAGGCGATACCACCCACTGTGGAGGGGGAGCTTCAAGGGCTGCAGGATTGCAGGCCGAGGGCTCCATTCTAGTCTTTAAGGGACATTCCTAGAGACCCATCTAACCTGAGGCAGGGACCAGCTCTTCCCGAAAACCCCTGACAGGCAGGGGAGTCTGGCGCCAGCCGCTGCCCCGTGGAAATGCATGAGCCCTGCAGTCTACTTAGGGATTTGGAGTACCCAGATGAGTGGACGGGATTCAAAAGCTATGTGCTGCTGACCAGAAAACCAGCCCCTTGGTCATCACAAGGACTACACCATCCTGCATCCAGCTAAAAACCCAAATAATAATTACATTTTAATGATCCATTCTCTTGAACAGACATCATGATCCCTCTATATAGTTTCTGTGTCCACTTCCCCTGTGATCTTTCAGAACCATGTAGGTTCTCGGCACCATTTTCCTGTAGCGGCTGGGATGGCTAGCCTGTGGTGAGGCCACCTTCCCCTCCCTGCTGAGCTTCCCAGGTCCCTGCTGCCTAGGGAAGTGGCTGGGGCCCATCATCCCTGCATCTGCCCTCCCCTGCTGACCACAAGGGAAGTTTTGCAGGGGCTGTGGCCTCCTGCAATGCGATTTTTGTAATTGGCAAGCCTTGTTTTTACATTCCAAACCTGGAGTCTTTTCCACATCATAGGATGCTGTGGGCACTCTGAGAACTACTGAGCATGTTTGCTCTTTGGATTCTCTCTGATTGGGCCAGGCTTTCGGTACCCAGAAAGCATACCAGCAAGAAAGAAGCTGCCCATGTTGCTGATGGCTCACAGTGTTGTTTTCCTTCACCAAATTTCCTTGCATTTGAGCAGGAATAGAGTGCGGGGAGGGAGGATCACTTTCTGGCAGGCTGAGTTTCTCTGCATCACAGGCTAAGGCTAAGTAGGGCCAATATTCTTCTGGGCCCTCCCCAAGGATCCTTGATACCTACTGCATGGTCATACAAGGCCATTGAGCATCTATCCCTTGCAGGAAATCCTCAGCTCTCCCTCAGCATGACCTCCCACCAAACCCTTTGCTTCTCTCCCTCATTAAGTTGGAACAAGAGGAAAGAACAGTGATTCATGCAGTGTAGGCAGGAAAAAAACTTTGCCACAATCATGTTTGGTTCAGTAGACCTGCAATGGCATGAATTTTGCAGAGTGGAAAACTCTGGCTTTCTCTGTAGATGGATAGCTATGCAATCTGAGAAACTAGCAAAAACCCAGAGTAATAAGATAGTGTGGAATGGGGAGAGGAAGAGGGAAGGGGAAGACAGAGAGAGCGCATTAGTGTCTCCAGGAACCCAGACCTGAGGGCTCGCCTGAGCATCTTTAAGTAATGCCCATCTTTTCTTTTCTCCTTCCTTCCTTCTTTCCTTTCTTTCTCCCTGCTTCCCTCCCTCTTTTCCTTCCTTCCTCCCGCCCTTCCTCCCCTCCTCCCTACTAAGTGACATGATAAAGCTTCTTTCCTTTGGCAGCTGTGTTTGATCCTGCTACACCCAGACAGAACTACAAGGATTCAAGGCTGTCTTCACAGATGCTTCCTTGTAGTCACCGTAATTAATATTAATGGTGATTCATTCTTAGTGAGAACATACCAAGGAACATTGCAAAATGCTCACTGGTAATTTGAAGAGCCTTGATTCTGTGAGGCCAATCACCCTCTTTGCTCAGACACAAAAATTCTCTGATAAGTTTTTAATTTCTTCTATCAGACCTGGGACAAAACCATGAGGTTCTCAGAGTGGAAACGACTGGGGAGTCAGCTGCCCTGACTGAGAAGGCTGTGAAGGAACTAGATGGGGATTTCTTCCGACCTCCTGGCACCACCATCAGGAAGAGGGTGCTTACCCGGTGGGCATTCCCCAAGCACCTATTCCTGCCAAGGTGTGTCAGGCAGCCTGCAGGCTGCTCCAGTAGCTTTGGAAACCCAGGGCAAGCGGGCGTCCTGGATCCTCCTACTCTCACAAAGTGGACAGCTGCCTTACCCAGGGGTGCATCTGGGAACGGCCTCTGTAGACAGACTGGTGGACTCCTACACACCCTCACTTGTGAAGAAAGTGGAAACTCCTCTGTGCAGGGCTGCTGGCCCAGCACACTTCCCGCTCACCATTAACTGCAGGATGTCAGGGTCCTTAATTTCTTATGAAGCATGAATGAATTGACCTAAACCGATGTTTTAAAAACTGATGGTCAGGGGAAAATGTTCTTAAAGAAGTTAGCAAGTTTGCAGGAAAAGCAGTTTCCTATACACAAGCTGCCAGTTTGTTTAATTTCCTAAATTTTTTTAATGCCGAACTTCTCAGAAACTTTATTATGCTAACATGATTATAATTTTCATAAAGATGAAATTGGCATATAGTTTTTCCCATGCTTATTTGACTATAGGGCCATTTGCTCTTGACATAACTGTTGAGTCCCCTAGAAATTACCAGATCACCTGCTAATAAAGCAAAACTAAGTAAATTAGAACTTGAGGCAGAAAGGGAGAGAAAATCACCGCATGTAAGCCACATCTCAGGATGGCAAGTCAGGGGAGGATTGTGTAGGGTTTGGGGGGATCTGGGCTCAGGTGGGTTGAGGTGTGTCTTTCAAGGCAGGGGATATGGTAGTTTAAGACTGGTGAACATAGCAGGGTGTTGAAGGGAGTTTCGATAGGTAAGCTGTTCAGTTAGCCAGCTGGTGGTCCAGGTGAGCAATCTGCTGTCTCAAGTAAATTGATCTGCAGGAATTTTCTGAAGCAACAGTGACATTATTGGCTGTTCCTGGTTTAGTTATTATTGATAAGAAAGTCTTATCTTTCTTGGGCAAAGGCTTCCTGAAACAAGTCCTGTTGACACAGGTGGTCTCAGTTCTTAGGCTTACAGATTTGTTAGGTGGTTGCATGTTGTCATAGTTCTCGGGACAACTCACATTTCTCACATTTTATGGAATGCTAGTCTCATCGAATGCAGTCTAGGAAATACAGAATCCTTCCTGAAGTTGTTTAACACTTCAAACATGAGCCGCCTGTTGGGGTATCAAGGTCCTTGAGTTTAGTGCCTGTTGCATAGAAATGATTTTCAGTAGCTCCTAGAGAACCTTCCTGGTCTTCCTAATTAAGATTTTTAGTTATAAAGTAGGTGTTCATCTGTTTTGTTCTCTGTGTAACTTGTGATTTTCATAAAATTTGATAAAGTCTCCTTTCCTTTTTTTGACATCTATTTTAGGTTAAGCTATGCAATTTAGGATAAAATTTGAATAAAACAGGAAGGTATTGAGGACAGAGTCAGACTTAGGCCAAAAATTGGGAGGTGACTTTGAAGGGAAGTGGGTGCAGCCAACTGTATTGGTGACATGTTCTTATTTCCTGTATCTTGATGCTCTGGCTTTTGGGGCATTGATCCTTGAGAGACTGCCAGGGCTAGCTAATTTCTAGAAATAGCAAAGGACTCCCCTTTGAGGGCTCTTTTGAAATATGAGCCAACCGACCCAGAGCCCACACCCCAACTAATTCCTTTATCAAATTATTACACATTAAGAAAATATTTCCCCTGTCCAAATTCACCCCAGGGGCCAGGTACCCGACAATGAAGCACCACCCTATAGCCCAGAGCCCCCTAAAATTACTCACACTATCCACTCCTGAACTTACTCAGGCACCTTCCCTGCCTCGCCCATTCCTTCCCTGGAGAAGCTCAATACAGGCTCTGCCTTTCCCCGTCCTGCCTCCTGACTGACCCTGGGCCTTCCCCGCATCGCATGGTGTGCCTTCTATTTCTAGGAATCTGTCAGTATTAACTTCTTCCTGCATGACAGTCATTTCTATGGCTGCTGTCTTACCACACCTGATTAAAATAAATCCAGATACAGTTTAACCCACCAACAGGAAATGAAACTGAATTTAGTCAGCACAACAGGGACCCATTAGAATCACCTGCTCTGCCTCCTGACTGACCCTGGGCCTTCCCCGCGTCGCATGGTGTGCCTTTTATTTCTAGGAATCTGTCAGTATGAACTTCTTCCTGCATGACAGTCATTTCTATGGCTGCTGTCTTACCACACCTGATTAAAATAAATCCAGATACAGTTTAATCCACCAACAGGAAATGAAACTGAATTTAGTCAGCACAACAGGGACCCATTAGAATCACCTGCAGAGCCGTCTGCCCAGGCCTTGCCCACAGAGCATTTGATTTAATTGGCCTACAGTGGGGACTCGGGTGTTATAACGTACAGCCAGGGACAAGAAACAGTGTGATCCTGGGACCAGCAGCACTGGCATCACCTGGGGACTTGTTACTGTAGAGAAAGTGATGGAAAATGGTCAGGGCCCCTCAGACGTTTAGAATTTTGCTGAGCATTTGATGTAAATATGCACGTGTGCCCAGGTGTTTCTTGTTATTGTCTATTGTAAGTGTGCATGTGCACCCAGGTGTCCTGGGTTATGGACTTAAGTATAAAGGACGAACAGCTCTGATCCACAGGGCCCCCTGCCCCCGGGGATGCTCCTGGGGGGAACGGGGGAAGCTGGGAGGCAGCAGGAGGGGTGGCTCTGGGGAGGCCACTACTGCTGCTGGAGGCTGTTGCTGCAAGCTATTGCTGCCAGTGCCTCCGGGATGCCCCGAGAGGCCACCACCATTGCTTCCACTGCTGCTGCTATTGCTGCAACTGAGCTTGTGTCGTAGGCCAATGGCTCCCAGGATCTTTCCCAATTACCTAATGTGGACCTGCGTGTGAGGAGTCTGGTGACCCAGCCTGGCATGTGAGGGGTTTGGTGACCCAGTCTGTACAATGGGTTTGAAGGGTTTGAGCCCTAGCCCTGACAATACAAATGGAAATTTAGTATAACCAAAATAATGAAACATTTAGGCTTTAGTTATGAGTGGTCCTAACCCTACAACTGTCTGGTAATAATACAGTTAACAAATGCAAATTCCTGAACCCCACTCCAGATCTCCTAATTCAGAAATTCTGGAGATGGGGACTGACAATATTATTTGGTTTTCCAGATGATTCTGAAAGATGCTAAAGTTTGAAAACCATTGCACTGAATTGAAGCAGGGTAGAGTCAGAGAAGCAGGCCACTAATGGGCTGAGAGCCTGGAGCCCTTAAATTCATGGCTACATTTACTGTTCTATCCTGGTGGATCAATAAATAGCTACTTCTGTTCCTAGAATCCTGGGACAGAAATGCTGGTGCTGATGTAGTTAAACTTAACCTTTGTATATGCCCATATCTTTTCCTTTCTCACATAGTTGGGATACAATTTTTAAAAAAACGCAGGTAATTATTCCTCACTATTATGTTTTCTTTGATAAGAATAAAAACTGTCTTAGGAAAATGTCCACTCATATCAACAGGCATCCAAATATCAGGCGAGGACTAGATTTTTTGCATGGACAAGCCTAGGATTGTGCCCAAGTTGTACCTATAGACACATCAGAGGAAACCAACTAGTCTTAGCTTGATACAATGGCAACCAAAAGATTTTTATGTTTTAAGAACATTCTAAGTTTTATGGCATTTTACCTCCAGAAGACCCTTGTTGCTAATTTCCTCCGCAGAGTCATTTCAGTCTAAAACATTTACCATTTCTGCTTTTGTTTTACCACAGTGGCTTAGGCACTCAGAGGTTATGCTTCAGAAGGAGAAAAAAACAATCCTAAGATTCCTAGCTTCACATGCTGATGTTTCCTGCTACAATGTAATTGTGAGTATATCTGAAAAACAATGAAACCCCCAGTACTTCCAAGGGCTCAACAGAGCTCCCAAAACTAGGTCAGTAACATGGGTTTTATACCTCTTTGTGGTATTTTGTGCTATTCGGTTCAATAAACAATAAAGGAAAACATTCACATTGTGAAATATGTTCTGACTGGAAGACTATATTAAAATATAATCTCTTCATCAGAGAACAATAAAACTCCTAAGTCAGGACTTTCTTTACAATATGTGGTGAGTGAATCATAATTTTTTAGCTTAGTTCTCTCTTGATTTGGTTTCAATATGTCTAAATATCAATTGAGTTAGGATGCCTGTGTGATGTACAGGACTAGTGAAATATAAATACTTTAAAACTTATTTAAGCATTTGCTGAGAGGCCTAATGATGCTAATAAGGCAGAACAGTGTTGAAACTAACAAATGTTTGAATCTGTAATAAAAGTATTAATACAACCTTTGTTAATAAAATTGTTAAAGGATTTGATGTTTTTAGTTATAACTAAATTCTTTGTTATACAAAACCAAGGGAAAACAGCAATTTTATTTTTTTCCTTCATTACTCTTTAGGAAATGTGAAGATTGTCACAGTCTGTTTTAGATAAATGTTATGTTTTAAGAACATTCTAAGTTTTATGGCATTTTACCTCCAGAAGACCCTTGTTGCTAATTTCCTCCGCAGAGTCATTTCAGTCTAAAACATTTACCATTTCTGCTTTTGTTTTACCACAGTGGCTTAGGCACTCAGAGGTTATGCTTCAGAAGGAGAAAAAAACAATCCTAAGATTCCTAGCTTCACATGCTGATGTTTCCTGCTACAATGTAATNATAGACCACATGTACACACATGCACACACAAGCTCACACATGCACACAAACAAGCATAGACCACATGTACATGCACACACACATGCACAAGCTCATACACATGCATGCACACATGTGCACACCCACCACGTTTCTGACTTTGGAGGCCTGTTGCCTTTGGCTCTCCCTGATTTTACTGCCTGGGGCAGGAGCCGCAAGGAAGTCCTGATAGGAGTCGCAGATGGTTCTGGAATGCTGAACCCTGAGGTGAGGCTCCTGGCTGTCCAGGGCTCCTGGGTCGCAGTGGCCGGGGGTCTACCTGGAGTCCCTTCAGGGCCCTGTGCTGCCCTTTCCCTCTGCTGGCCGGTGGCTGTGCAGAGGGTGGGGTCTGCCCAGTGCCAAGAGCCGACTGGGCGGGGCTGGGGGGAGGAGGTCCTGGTGTCCATGTGGGTCCAGACCTGTCCTTGCGTTTGGCTGACACTGGAGGTGCTGCTGGCCCCCCATTCCCTTCTTGGACACCTGGCTGGGCCTCGTCACCCGAGGCCCTGCCCCAGGTCAGCCTCCCTGTCCATCACAGGCATTTTCCTGGCCCGTCATCTCCCTGTTCTGTCCACGTAAAACTGCAGCCCCCAGAGAGATGGCCTCCAACTGGGTGCTGTCCTCTGCGGCTGGGATGCCTGGAGGATCAGGGACCTGTCCCTCCCCACCACATGGTGGTCTGAGCAGGGCCGGTGGCAGAGGGCTCCTCCAGGGCCTGTCTCCCAGCCCCTCCCCACAGAGGCCATAGCTGCCCCTTAGTGACTCCCCCACCTGTTGGGGACCTCAGCTCAAACTCCTGCTTAGAGGCTGGAGAGTCAGCTCAGCACCACAATGGCTTCTCCCTGGGGGACCCTCTAAGCTGTGGATCTAATCACCCCAACTCCCTGACTAGAGGAGTCACCAGCCAGGGGCATCACATACTTTTTTTTTTTTTGTCTTTTTCCATGTCCGGCAACGGATCGCAACCCTCAGTGTCGCCACC
>NW_007726516.1:443297-449427 GCF_000696425.1 Galeopterus variegatus
TTGCTGAGAGGCCTAATGATGCTAATAAGGCAGAACAGTGTTGAAACTAACAAATGTTTGAGTCTGTAATAAAAGTATTAATACAACCTTTGTTAATAAAATTGTTAAAGGATTTGATGCTTTTAGTTATAACTAAATTCTTTGTTATACAAAACCAAGGGAAAACAGCAATTTTATTTTTTTTCCTTCATTACTGTTTAGGAAATGTGAAGATTGTCACAGTCTGTTTTAGATAAATGGTGAGTGGGGTGTTTTTATTCGCAATACTTCTGACACAAAATGTGTGGGATTTTTCCACACCAACAAGAAATTCTCTGTTTAGACACCAACTGGATGTCCTACAACTCAATACAATCCTGACATTGTCTACCCTGAGATAATGACAGATCCTACAAGGACTCAGTCCCCCAGACTGCCCCCATATCACATCAGACACCACTTGCTAGTCCTGGGGGGAACCATCCATACTTCTGACAAGATACAAAATGGGGGTTCCCAACACCCCCTCCTCAGGTTTGACAATTTGCTAGAATGGTTCACAGAACTCAGGAAAATACTTATGTCTAGCAGTTTATTAGAAAGGATACAACTCGGGAATAACCAAATAGAAGAGATGCACAGGGCAAGACATGGGAGGCAGGAGTGTGGCACTTCCATGACCTCTCCAGGCACGCCCCACTCCCAGGGCCTCGATGTGTTCACTAACCTGGAAGCTCATCAAATCTTGATTTTCTACGAGTGCAGTCTCTAGGCCTTCCCCTCCTCTTCCAGGAAGTCAGTGAGAGGATGAATTACAAAAGATGTACAAAATTCAAGGTTGACTAGGCCAAAGTGACCCAGTAAGTTCCTTGAGAACTGGAACTGATCTTGTTCCCAGTCATAGCACAACGCCTGGCACACAGGAAATATGTGCTGAATGAGTGACTAGTACAGATGCCTTGAGGGATGCAGGTCCTGGTTTTTGTGTTTTTTTTAATCGGAGAGAATGCAACTGAGAACTAGATCTCTAAAAATTAGATAGGCTGACAGATCACTGAAAATGCTCTACTCTTCTTAGCCATCTCCTCTACTCCACCCCAATGCACGCATGCCAATCAAGGGTCAGAATGACCCAGATGTCCAGGGGAAGTGTGATGTGTGATGATGATGGTTGTAAAGAACACTACCACTTGAACTTACAGAAGGAAATGCCTTTCACTTAACACTGATAGACAAATGTGAATGCATACAGTTGTTACAGGCAAATCAAGTTGTAAAAACACTTAAAGATTTCTATGAGAAGTTAACTTCTCAATGACTAAAATGTGCAGTTGGGAGAAGAATTTTGGGTATTCTGGTTTTCCAATGTTTGTTTTAAAAAACTTTTTGCTTTTTAAGTGAGCTTGCAATATTCTAATTAGCTTTGGGGTGATATACTCTATAATATTTAGTTTAAAATGATTGGAACCCTGAATCTAATTTATTCAGATGCCTTCCCTTTGAGCTCACCAGAAATGTATTGATAAATAGCCATTCTTCCACTTACAGACACGTTTTTACTTTTAATTCAATGAAGAACTACTTCCTCTGATTAGCTGGTATAACTAACTCACATTAGAAAACAAAATGTGGAGAAGGACAAATCTTTGACTTCTCCCAAATTTTTTAAAAAGTATATGCAGAAAATGGAGAAGTCATGGACTTTACATGCAGGGTGGAGTATTTGCAGTGCTGCCAAATATGAGGGTGGTCCTAGGGAGGTTTATTGGTTTCTCTGCCCACTCCTAACTGTGATGGAAATAGAAACCTCTGCCTCATCATAAAAGGACATGATTTAAGAAATCTCCCTCTGGTCATAGAAAGATAACATAGAAGAGATTCTAATTAATTACTGAGCAAAAGCTTCCCTGAGCGACTGGGAATTGTTTCTTCAAGGAAGTGTCACCCAACAGTCCAAGGGTGTTCACAGATGAGGTAGTTGTTATTTGTATTTGCACATCCTGAGGGTATGAACCACACATCCATTTGCTTAAAAACACACCACGTGCACTCTTCACAGAGCTGGTAAGCAATAACACTGTCTGAAGACATGCTCAGAACTTTCTTTGAACATCTTTTTAATATTGACTGTGACCAGGCTGGGGAGGGCTGGTATCTCTCTAGGCATTGCTTCTGCTCCAGATAGAGATCTAATTTTAGTAAGTGCCTGCTCAAAAGTCAACCATAGCTATTTCCTTGAGGGAAAAAACAGGGTGAATACAGCTGTAAAAGCATATTCCTTTATGACTGAATTTCTCCTTTAAAAGTAAGGCCTTGCAGGAAATGGACTTCAGCTATGAGCACACAGCAGCAGTTCAGTTGGTTTACCTAACCCAGGAACAGATACATTTGGTCAGAATTCTCTGACAAATATATTTCAGGGGTCAAAAGCACTGCCCTAGTGTTTACTGCCTTTTAGTGGCCTCCATTTTGAAGAAATTTCCACGTATATAAAACAAATCTTGGTACTTTACCGATCTATGTATTTGATATTGCTTAGTGCGATGACATTCTTCATAGGAGACTGTGGTTGAGAAGATAGCTGTGATGGAATATCTCTAGAATAACCACCCTTTTCTCAATATAAACATGAACGAAAAGCATTCTATCAACTTCTTACTATAGTCTAGGGGCAAAAAATATGGACAAACTCTGTATTTTTGTCATTTCCTACTACCTTTGAGATAGTACTGAAAGTTTGGAAATGTGCCTTTTATTATTGTTTTACTTTGAAAGCAGAACAGAACTTTAGTTCTAGAAGGGTGCTCATTTGACAGACAGGAAAACAGACTCTGAGGGTCATTTGCTCCAAGGCACACAGTTGCTAGTGACAGCACCAGGGCAGGACATGTGTTCCTGGTATCTAGCTGCAGACCACCTTCCTCCAGCTATCGGGCTGCTCTCTGGGACCCATCTCAGGCAGTGTGGTCTGCTTAATGCATGTCAAAGCCATACATTTCTGACAAACCAAGTGTTTAGAAAGTCATTCTTTTTAGTTAGCCTTCTGTCTTCTTCTGATGCTCTAGAAGGACGCTTGCCCACCTGCCCTACCCCCTCATTAAAAAAAAAAAAATTCTAGATTTCTGCCAGAGTAATAAAAGAAGAAAAATAAATCCAATGAATGGGTGTTCTAACTCTAAGATGTTTTAAATTACTTTAGGAGCTCACCACAAAACCTGTAATAAAAGAGGTGAAAGGAAATACTCAGTATTAAGTAAATGGCCCAAAACATTTTTCCAAATATTCTCATTCATGGGAAAAAAAATAAGCTATAAATATTTTTGATTTCTAAAAGCCAAATTTAATAAATTAATAAATGCATGCCAGATAAAAATTCAAAATTACAACTGAAAACCAGTAATAATTTAACAGAAAATGCTCTGTGTTGTACATTTTTTATTGGTATGGATAACTTATTAAAGTAACAAATCTGAAGACATATTTTACTTTTGCTGGAAAGAAAGTACTATGTTAGAGAAGACCCAAGAGAAACCAGAAATAAACCATTGCAATAAACAGGCCTATGATATAGTCTATGGTAATGCAACAGCCAGAGGCGCTATTTGTCCATTTGTGTATGCATGTTTGTACAAGCATCAGAAACCAAGGACATAGACCCCCAAAGCAAAGTCACAACAGGTTTACTCTGTGAAACATGCTGATTACAACCACAGACTGCCCAGGACAAGAGGTGGCATGGGTGCAGGTTTGTTGTTTCCTTTGTATGGGGTTTCTTTGCCAAGTAGGGGGCTAATCATGCAATAGCTGGAGTTTCTCTTAACATGATAAACACCCAGGATTACTAGAACCGGAAAGCGTGTGTTCACTGTTTTACAAGGACAGCTGAGCAATGCTACAAAAACAACAGAAAGTTCCTTCATTTTTATCTGGTTATATGCCCAAATCGCTAACCAAGAAATAATTCAGCTACAGGAGCCAATTAAATTACTATAAAACACTCCTTCATCTGTAAAACATTTCTTTTCCCCTCAAATAAAAAACTTAAAATAAAATGTCTTCATTTTTGATAAGCAGCTCCACCACCAGTCTCTGATATCGTATATCATTCAATGCAGCCATTGCGTCTAGTTCTGGAGATCTCATAAGAGTTGGGCCAAAAACAATTCCAAGGTTCTCTGCATTCATAAGATTCTCCTTTTCATGAAGGGTCACTCTGAAAAGTACAAGTAAAGGAATAAATAATTTGTAAGCCCTAAGGTTCTTCACTATGCTTGAGCACTAAAACAAAAACAAGACGCACTATAAAGGTTTGTGCTCACTTATCAATTCTTCCACTAGGTTGCTTCTCTGGACTTCTCCATAACTTCAAAGTACTGACTTTACTTAAAGTAAATTATGTTGATAATTTATGCTTCTGGTGATCACTGAGGCTTAAGCCTGAGTTAATACATTAGACTGTGTGGGTTCAGTTCTATGTGTGGGTTCTCTTGCCACAGTCTATAGCTGCAGGCACGTTTGCAAATAGTAGAGAAGGGACTGGGTCGCCTTGATCGCTTGCCACAGCCTTTAGCTGCAGTTACGTCTGCAAATGGTAGAGAAGGGACTGGGTCACCCTGATTGCTCCATCTGCCCGCCCTCCACGTTGGATATCTTGTTTCCAAGATATTTTTGCAAGCTGAACAGTTTACTGAGTGTCTAGGGAGAGAATAAGTGATAGTAATAGGAAATGGGCTCCGGGTAAGCAACATCGTCAGGGAGTATAAGTGTTTATATTCTTTTTATGATTATAGCAATAGCATAGAGACTATAATTTGAGAGTCATTCCCTTATTTTAGTGTGGAGTACTTAATTACATCCAAATACAAAGCAAACTAGAATTTACAAGTGAAGCTGTAAGCATATTAAACAAAGGTTTTAACTTGTGATTTTTAAAGAGGGAAAACATAAATATCTATGAATGACTAAAATATCATTTCTGGATAACTCATGTCTTCAGGCATATGAAATTTTTTGTTTCTGATTGGTTTTATATTTTGAAACCCTAAAACCATTAAAACTTGGTCATATAATTTTGAAAACTCTGCTTCAACTGGTAAGAGATCAAGGATGACTGAGCAAGAAAATAAAGCTACATCACTATCAATCACTTGAACACATTAAACCCAAATGAACTGAAATATTTTATTTCCTTTCCTCACTTTATCCTTTCCTTTACTTCATCACCTTTTAGCACTGGCAACATTAACTCAATAATCTAAAATCTCATCACCAAGTCTGAAGTGCTTATTTTGGAGCAAGAAGATAAGAAGAGTGAACTGCTTTGCAAGTTGCTTTATTATGCTCATGTCTTTACAGCTTTAACACTTTCCCTTTCCACAAAAATTAATGCATGTCCACAGCAGAATATTGGTAGTTCTAGCATATATGCAAACATATACTTGAACTGAAAATACGTTTACATCAGAATCAGGTCTGCATTCGGCATTGTAGTGCAGAATATTTTTAGCATTCCTTCTCAACTAGTGCAATTTCACACAAGACAACAGTATAAGTATGCGTTTACTTATTCATTTAACAGATCATTTGTCCTTTCTTTAACCTTTCATTTCATTTTGTTCTTAAAATCTGGATGCAGTACAAGTGTAAGTCTCAAAGTCTGTAACTTGCCTCTTTAGATGAGCCATGAGGTACCGGAGGGTTTCGCAGTGAGCAGGTGGCAGTAGTTTCAGTGCTTCATGAAGTGTTTCCAATTGCTCATCAGGATCCATAATTTCTAAAATAGCAAGTTGAATACCAAGAAGAAAAGCTTTAACAGAAAACTGATACAAATGGTTCACTGAATTCTATTCTGTGTGGTAAAATCTTCTAAAACTGGTTAAAAAAAAAAAAAAACGCTTTCTCACAGATCCTTGCCCACGGCTTTGGAAAATGTTTTTAAGGTTCAAGCCACAGATTTCCAAAGCCTCTGATATAGTTTGGATATGTTTGTTCCCCCAAAACATGTTGAAATCTGATCCTCAATGTGGCAGTGTTAGGAGGGAGAACGTTTTAATGGATGGGGCCTATGAGGAGGTATTTGAGCCATGCGGGGGGGAGGTGTTCCTCATGAATAGATTATTGCCCTCCCTGCTATTAGTAGTTCCCACAAGAG
>NW_007726516.1:450064-452884 GCF_000696425.1 Galeopterus variegatus
TTTATGGCACTTATTTAAATAAAGTCAATAACCACTGTGTGATTATTATTTAATGTAAATCCTCCATGAATACAAGTACCTAATGTACATGGCTATTGTATCTAAAGTAAAGAACATGGTACCTGGCATGTAGTAGCTGCTTAATAAATATATTTGAGTTAATGACTTAATGGAAAATAGATAATAACAAGCTAGCAGCTTAAAAGATGAACACTCTGGGACTTACCATGTATTATTATTAAACTGGTTCTTTTAAAACCTGCTTTTTTAGAGTGTGCCTTCATGAGCATTGTAAGGTCACAGCTGTACACCTTCTTGACATGCTTCAAGTCTGGAATGTATACATATTCTCTTCCATCTGTATTATTTTTTATTTTTAAAATTTTTTTCTGTTTTAAAATAATATAAACATATTCTGGAATTTGATATCCAGATACTACATTCTAAGCAGAGCTATAACATATCAGAACAGTCGGTAACATCTTTGTTTCCCAATCGCATATTTACTTTCAGCTCTTGACTTTTTAACCAGACTGGGGCTCTCCTGAGGTAAGCCTCGAGGGGTTTTATTTGCTTTGACCCATGAATCTTTCACTGTACCTGTCACAAAAATATTTGTGCTTCTACCAGAAGATAAAATGTAGCAAAGCTATAATGGCATCTGCTCACCTTAGAGTAGTTCTTCATTCAGTGATTATCTCCTAAGTTAGGGATGATTTCCCAAAGCCTGCCTTTTTAACCTTAACACTCGAATTAAGTGAATTCATTCCAACATTCTATAGATCCTGTCTTTTTCTTTCTTGGATCTCATTATTTGAGGGTTAAGTCTGCTAGAAGCGACCACTTTTAATTCAAATTTACTTTGCTCCATTTATTTGATACCCTACTTCTTTGAACACTCATGGATTTGGGCAGCATTTATGTACAGAATTGATTTAAATGATGTGAGCCACTGGTTTCTTTCACACCCTTGTTAAAATTCTTTATATCACTCATACAGAGCCTCCAGATGACTACAGGGCACATCCCTTGGGAAGCCAAAGACTGGCCCCCAAAGGTGTGGGCTATATGGATCCAAGGGAGTGCTTCATGAATTTAAAAATCTGTTATTGGTGTTCTCAGGGCACAAAAATGTTGTCTCTTATTTTTAATGTAAGGAAACTTATTTGCTTCCTGGGGTCTATGCAAACATTCAATTTCTTTGTCAGTGTTGACTTATTTTTGAGAATCATGGCCAGAGGCTGAAAATGAACAACCTCAGTTGCTCTACCTTTCATGGAAAAGCCTCTTAACATTCAATTTGGCATGAATTCAGGCCTCTGTTTCTTGATGCTTACTTGGACCTAACACCCCATTACTTCACCTCACCTTTTTTGCTCTTATCTAATACTGGGGCTAGCCTAGATTTCTTATATCAGGTTGGCAATAATTTTAACTTGTTTTTTTCTTCTGCCTCTGTTGCTTGTAAGAGGCTTGTGAATGGGAGAGGTTTGTGTAATGGAACTAAAATATATATTCAGAAAGGAAAGAGGCTCTTTAAAAGACCACTAACTCTTATTCTATCACTTTCTGTATTCGAGGCTACATCTCTTCTTTGGTACCACCTTATTCCAGTACTGAAAGCAAAGACAAATTGGAGGACCATAGAAACAAATCTTAATTGAAATGTCATTTTAAAAAAGTTAATCTCCACTGAGTTTTTCTTTGACTGAACCCCTTTCTCTCCCATGGTGGGGTGGGCACTATGCCAGAAGGTCCTCAGTTCCTCTCAGCTTTCTGGCCCTAGCACAAGAGCCAAGACTTGGAGCTCAGCTCAAAGATGGTGACAAGGATGCCTGGGGAGCATGAATGACAGGGGAGCTCGGTGGGCTATCTCAATCCTGGGAAGTCTGAGACCTGTGGTTTTTGGTAAATTTTAATTGCTCTGTATGTATTTTGGTATTTTGGTGAACATGGACCAGACATAGATACTCAAGTATTGGTAACATACTTAAAATTTATGCTTCTTTCTCACTCTGAAATTGGACAGTTTAATACTTATAATAAAAAAGTTAATAAATTATAAACTAAATCTTCTTATTTGGTGTAATAATCATCAATGATTTAGAAAAATAATGCAAAAATAAAAAAAATATTGTGCCTTTTTGGCAAAGAGTACAATTGTCCTAAGTTATTGAATATGCTGAAGAAAATACCTCTGTCAAAAGCCATCTTGACATCTTCAATTAGGTCACTAAATCCTGATACCGGATATAGTCCTTCAGAATTAAGACCTGTCAAAAAAGAAAGCTAATTAGTTTCTTAGGAATTATCTATCCTTTTCTTCAAATTTTAACATCTTTCCATATTTCAGGCTGAAGAGGTAACATGTTAGAAAGAATGACAAAATATACATATTTAGAAACCTTTTCACACTTTTTTTCCTAAAATAAAACCATTTTATTCACAGTTCTTTGACCTACTATCACCTGAAAATTTGTAATTTGGTTCATCATTTTGCCTAATTAGATCAAATATGTTAAGTCTTAAGGGAAATCATCCATCACCCCAATTACACCATAAATTCTTTTATATAACAGACTAAGATAAGCTATTTTAATAGGCCTGTAGCAGTTTTTTCCCAAGTGGGAAAGAATAATTAGGGTGCAGCTCTGGTTTTTGGCCTTGGATAGTTTTCATAGAGCATTTATACCTTTGCTTCTTGGACCTATGAAAAATACAAAAACTGAAAAATGAATTTGTCTCTACATGTCAACTTTTGCCTACTGGAAATATCATCTACAGATACATTTTAAAGTATATTTTCTATAACTAGTTAAA
>NW_007726516.1:453314-459362 GCF_000696425.1 Galeopterus variegatus
CCAAAAAAAAAAAAAAAAAAAAAGAAGAGAATTAAGCTAATGCATTCAGGTGCTCTGCATATTGTAAAATGCTACACAAATGCTGGTGATCATTATTATGATGATGATCTCTGGTAAAAGTTATTAGCTCCAACCTAATTATATATATGGTAGTAACAATTAACAGAGACAAGAAAAATTAGCCAAAACTTATAAATGAAATTGTTCTTTCATTAAATGCATAGACATTGCCAACTTGAAATAAGAACTTAAGGCATGTAGTGACTTTAAGGGAGGAATTCACACATACTGAGCACCTCCCACGTGCAAAAGACAGCCTGCATGTACAGGGAAGTCGGGTCTTTGCACATGTGTGTGTAAGTGAACAGCAGTGGAGATGGCATCGTCCAAACATCATCACTGCTAAAGACAACAGCTTCTTTAAATACATAAAACCTTCCAGAGCAAAGAGCTCAATCTAAATTATCTGAAGAAATGAATCAACACTATTCTGTACAATTAATGATCAGATGACTTCATAACCAAAATCCAAATTCCTCTTTATATCTATATTGGACAATATGTAAGATTTCTTATTCAATTATAAGGCAAATCAATGGGAAAATGTCCACTTAAAAGTTAAAAAAAAAAAGAAAAGAAAAGAAAAAAAAAGAACTTCTGTCCTTTAAATATCTTAATGTTTTGGGTAACTTCTACAACTTAGAGTTTGGTCTGGAATCTATTAGCTGTGTGATTTTGAGTAAGTTACTCAACATTTCTGTGCCTCAGTTATGTAAAATGGGAACAATAATAGTGTTTATCTATTAGGGTTCATATGAGGCTTGAAATGCTAATATATGTAAAGTACTTACATGTAATAAACTGCAACTGTTTACCATGACTATGTTGTTATTATTTAGAATAAAACTATTTTGAGAGGGCTTTTTTATGTAGTACACCAAGGTTGTCACAATTAGCTTAAGGTAAGAAGCTAAGTTGAACTCAAGGCCAATTCTGTGTCTGACAGATGTGAAGGGCAGGTCCTGAAAAGGGCTTGAATAATCGGGTTATAGATGTTTCCACATCTACATTGTTCTTAATGCATTTCATTTACACAAAAGTATCTCCAAATATGTAATGCGTCATTTCTCTCTGACTGCTTTCACCATATTTGGGGAGTTTTCAGCTATGATTTTTTCAAATAATTTTTCAGTCTCTTACTTTTCATCCTCTTCTGGGATTACAACACAAATACTAAATCTTCTGTTACTGTTCCACAGGTCTCTGAGGTTCAGCTCACTACTTAAAATCTATTTTCTCTTTCTTATTTGAACTGGATAATTTCTATTAGCCTATCTTCAAGTTTACCAATTCCTTCCTCTGTCATCTCCATTCTGCTACTGAGCCCATCATCTTGTGAGTTCATTTCAGTTATCATATTTTTCAGTTCTAAAACTTCCATTTGGTCCTTTTTAATATATTTATTTCTTCTCTGATACTTCCTATTTTTTAATTTGTTTCAAGAGTGTTCATAATTATTTGTTGGAGCATTTTTATGATAGCTGCTTTTGTTGTTTGGTAAGCCCAATGTGTCATCATGATGTTGGCATCTGTCAACTGTCTTTTTTTCCACTTGAGATTTTTCCTGGTTCTTGATGAGTAATTCTGAACTGTATCTTGGATATTTTGAGTGTTGTAAGACCATGGTTTCTATTTAAATCTTCAATTTTAGTGGGTAGTCAACCTGTTTAGATTTTGAATGCATGTCTTGGCTTACTTTTGTAGACTGTGGTTCAAATGTCAATCTACTTTACAAAACCTTTGCATGCTATTGCAGTGATATTTTGCCTACCTCACCTGTATGTTACCCAGTTACCCAAATGGTAGGACTGTACACTACACTATCTGTGGCACCATGTGGGAGAGGTACACCACTTAGTTATTGTGGGTAGGGTGGAAGTCAGGAATGTGCCCACAGACTTAGTTGGGGAGGAGTGCTGTTTTGCATGTAACTGCAGGGTGGGCATGGAAGACAGAGTTCTGATCATGGTCTCAGCCGCCGCATTACTGCAGGTCAGGAATGAAGACAGGGCTTCATCCACAGATACAGGCTGAGAGGGTGCCGTGTCTACTCTAGGGTTGGGATGAAAGTCAGCGTCCTACCCGCAGTCTCAGCCAAGGCAGGTGCTACTTTCTTACTGCAAGGTAGGGATGGAAGCTAGGGCTCCACCCATGGACTCACAGGAGAGGACTGCACCCTTGCTACTGCAGAGTCAAGGTGGAAAACAGAGCTGCACCCAGACTCTGCTGCTACAGCCTCCACTGGGGAGGGGAAGCAATGTGGTTTTTTCCACAGTGTTCACCTACAGAATGATAGGTATGGCCAAAAGGGTTCTGTCCTGCTGGGCTGCCCTTTTCCCAATGCTTTGGATAGCAAGAGTAGGCGTTTCTTGGGGTTATTTTTGTCTTTGCCTGTTGGCATTTATGGGTTATGGGCTTCTATAGTGCCCAGGCTAGGATACATAGGAGGTTAAAACACACAGACATAAAAATCACCACCAGGGAACTTGCTCCTGGCTTGTTCCTCGAGTCCTGAGATCCCTAGTCAGCCATCCAATTTTCAGAGTCTTCTATTAGTTGATGTACATATTTTGTCCAGGGTCTTCTGTTATAATTATTGGGAGGAATGAGGCAAAACATATTTATCCATTTTGCCCAGAACTGGAAGAACTCTTACACAGTGATCTAAAAGTATAAAATTCAGCAAAGCTTCATAATCTAATAATAGTGTTGATGTGCCTCATACTTTGAGTGTGTACACACAGGTCACAGATTGAGTTGGAAAGGGCTCTTGGTAACAACCTATCCCAAAATCTTCATTCCACAGATGAAGATAATGAGGCTCAGACAGGCTAAATGACTTGTTCAAGTTACTCAGTCAGGAAGTGGTGGAAGTGAGATTTCAGTCTTGGATTGCTGCTTCCTGGCCTGTGCTCTTCCCGCTGAGTCATACATACACACTTCACCATGTACACCATGTACTCGGAGTTATTTTTTTCAGCATTGAAGATGAATTTGCTATTTTCAACCTCTTATTCTATAATGTATATTGTACCCATTATTAGTTGTATACACTTGAGTTTAAAAAAAAACACTGCTATATTTTCCCTAAATGAGTCTCCTTATAAATATCTATATATGACTAATTTGATAGGACTTTCAAAAAGCAGTGATAAAACCTAGCCATTATATTGTTTTGTCATATTCCTTCCCTGTGTATGAACTCTAAATGGTAATCTAGTAGAAAGCAAAAAAGTAAAATTTTGATGCATCCATATAAAATTAAAATATCTGAATGGCACTAATGGTCTGATATTAATATTAACTTTTTTCTTTTGAATTTTTGGAGTCATCTCCCATTTTAAACATCAACAGGCTCCTAAGCTTATTTATCTCATGAAGTGAAAACTAGATGAAGTGATGACCGAGTTCAGATTTAGGTATTTAAGGAAGAGGACAATGTTTTCTAAACTGATAGTCTCTCTTCTATTTGGAAAAGATAAAACTATGGGAAAATATATTATGATCAATCTTAGTAAAAAATCTCCAAGGCCAAATCTTTGGCAGGATTGGATAAGAAGTCCTTTAGCAGACGAAAGGATAGGGCAAAGTCATTAAAATAAAGCATCTTTTTATATTCTTAAGTTCATAGTGCAATACACCAGCCCTGAGCTTGCTCTGAAAATTGCTGCTTCAGGGACTAGCAGTATATCAATATTTCAGTTTGCCATTAAGACTTTATTTGGTTTTCATACTTATTTATTAAAGTCATATAACTCCTATATAGTTCCATTTCTCCGAGGGAAGCTCTACAGCACACACACACACACACACACACACACACACACACACACACACACACACACACACACACACACAAAAGTCCATAAAAGAGTTCATTTGTTGCATCTCTTGGTTTGGTAGATTATTTTTATGTTACCATTAAACCACATTTCCCCTCTCCCAATTCCTCAAGTTAATAAGCATAGAATAAACATATGAAAGGAGGAATGAAAAATTCAAATCACATTTCATTCTGTACTTCCGTAGTAAAATATATTACTTACACTACTGACTTCAGGCTACTCTCAAGATTTTCTGGGGCTTGATTTCTCTAAAACACACGTATGCTTTATATCTAGAAAGTATAGAAACCTGTTCTTTGAAATGAATAGCTGATATTATTTATATTCTAATAATATAATGAAGTGGTGACATAATTATGTTAATGTGTTTTGAAAGGACAGATAACTATTCTTTTCCATTAGTGTTCATATTTTATATAACTGCAAATAAAAGTTTTGTTTTTAAACATATCTCTTAGTTGCTTCCTCCTGCAGAAAAAGTTGAGTAGCTCGTATTTTAATATGCATCAGAAGTCTTTACTTTCATAAGCAAAATTAAGAATATCTTGTTCTTTGGCATATTTATGAAAATATTGCTGTCAACTAAAGGGGGCTACAAGGAATTTTTAAGCAAGTCATATTAATTTTTCACTGGCTTACCAGGACAAACATAACTTTTTAGGTTATCATTCAAAGCAGTATTTAAAAGACATTACTTCTACTTCTTTTTTTCAACTTAAAAGTTAAGGGCTTGTATACTTGAAGTAATAAATATTTACATTCTATTATTTGGAAAAACTACTGCCATTTCCTTTTGGAAGCAGCAATGATAATGATACACTGCAAATAGAAAGTCACTTTAATAAATAACCAATAAGTCGTCAGTATGTATGACTTAAAACAATTATCATCCTTCTTAACTTCTTAAAATATTCTGGTAAGGCTAAAATGAAAACAATTCAGAAATGTTGGTGGAATTATGATCTTTTCTGGGAAAGGGATGTTTGACAATCTCAATGATTATATAATAGTAATAGATTACTGTAACCTATAGGCTTACATTTTATAAAGAAAGAAAAAACAGTTTGAGGAAGCTATTCTAACTGAACAATGACCATCCTCCACACTTTTCTTCCAAAGGCTACCTACGTGGGTCATAAGTACTTCTCAGGACCCCTCCCCAGCTGCAGTTAGTTACTCCCTTGAAGCACCACTTTTCGCGCTTCAAGGGTGGCTACGGTGAGGGAGACTGTGGTAGATGACGCTAAGTTTAGTGCCTGCTGTGTCACCTGGTGTTGCTTGGTTTTGAAAAGCTCATGTCATATGATGATTAGCATTCTCACGATGGTCCCTGCCACTCCCCAGTCGTCCCTGTAGGCTGTGAGGTGTGCTTAGTGGCAAGCCTAGAGCTTTCAGTACGGAAGGGACAGCTTGCCTGGTATAGCTGGATTCAGTCTGACTCCTACAGCAACCTGGTGGTTGGAACACCACCCACTACTTTATAAGATCTGAAAAAAATGGGTTGGGATACAAAATTGCTGCTTTTGGCAAATACTGCTTTAAAAATTCCTGATGAGCTCTCTTCTGTCTTGGTAGATTTTGAAAAAAGAAGCCAGAACAAAGCAAGCTGTCTTAGGGATCAAAAGCAGATAAACATGAAGGCACTTCAAAAAGTCCATGAAAGATTCACATTATCTTTCAATCTATTTTCCCACAGACTTTTAAAAGTAACTTTTGTACATCTCTTTTCTGACAGGCAGTAAGTCTGCCATTTTTCTTTAGAAATAATGTTTTTAATGTTGAGTGGTTAGTCTATCACAGTTCTCTATTGTTGTAACAAATTACCACAAAACTTGTGGCTCAGAACATGTATTCAATTATCTTACAATTCTGAAGGTCAGAAGTCCAAAATCAGTTTCATTGGGCTAAAATCAAGGTGTTAGCAGGTCTGTGTTCATCCTGGAAGCCCTAGGGGAGAATCCACTTCTCTCCTTGCCTTTTCCAGCTTCTAGAGGTACCTGCATTCCGTTGCTGGTGGCCCCTTCCTCCATCTTTAAAGCCAGCAGCATAGCATCTTCTCGTTCCCTCTGATGTCTGTTTCTGTCCTACATCATCATCTTTCTCTGACTCTCAACACCCCCGCCTCCCTCTTATATGGCCCCTT
>NW_007726516.1:459673-461016 GCF_000696425.1 Galeopterus variegatus
TGTTCATCCTGGAAGCCCTAGGGGAGAATCCACTTCTCTCCTTGCCTTTTCCAGCTTCTAGAGGTACCTGCATTCCGTTGCTGGTGGCCCCTTCCTCCATCTTTAAAGCCAGCAGCATAGCATCTTCTCGTTCCCTCTGATGTCTGTTTCTGTCCTACATCATCATCTTTCTCTGACTCTCAACACCCCCGCCTCCCTCTTATATGGTCCCTTGTGACTGTGATACATTGGGCCCATCCTGACAACCCTGGGTAACCTCCCTGCTATGGCTTGAATGTGTCCCCGTCAAAATTCAGGTGTTGCCAATGTGATAGTATTAAGAGGACTTTAAGAGGTGATAAGGCCATGAAGGCTTCTCCCTCATCAATGGGATTAAGTGCCCTTATAAAGGGTGCTTGACAGAGGGAGTTGGTCCTTTTTTAGCCCTTCTGCCATGCAAGGACACAGCATTCCCCCTCTCTGGAGGATGCAGTGTTCAAAGCACCATTCAGCCTATCACAGCTAGCATGCATTTTCTCTTTAAATTCTTAATTCTTTGCGTTTGGTTTTAGATAGTGCTTGACTCAAAGGCCAGATGAGCCTCAGTGTCACTTTAGACCTAAGAATCTCATTGTCAATCCAAACATACTTAGTCGTCATAGAAAACAGAATTAATCCAAATCCCAACCCTTCACATATTTCAAATGGGTTGATTTGTGCTTATATTACACATTAATACAGTTTGAATCACTCAGAACATAATGCTTTTAAGGAAAAGATATAAAAGATCTCCTCAAGGCTTTTCTTTCAATTCCTGACCTTTACTTACAATAAGAGGTGGAGGCTATTAATGCGGGTGATTGTGGGGATAGGGAGGATCATTTTCTTTCTCCTTTTACCTCATATTATTACTATAATAAACGTTCCAAAACATTTCTTTCAAACATGACTCGGACTGTAGCATATTGCCAGCGATTATTCATATACGTTATACCTGTCAATAGCTGACTTGGAATTCTTATGTAGGTGGCCTTCACTCTTTCAAAAAGCAAATGATGCCATCATTACTCTCTTAAAAGAGAAGCATTTAAGTTAGTGACAGCCATAAAATGTTTAAGAAACTATTGCAGAATGTCAGGTAGTCAAGACTGTCTCATAAAGGCAAACCAGGCCGAGACCATCTTTCTTTGAGCAGGGATTTGTGCTTTGGAAAGAGTACTCCATTTGACCTTGAAAAACCACAATGTAGACTGTCTTAATACCGATACTTTATCAACATTTTCTGTTCCAATTTTTCCCCCTCCAGTTCAAAGACACAACCCCAGCCGTTTTTTTTTTTTTTTTTTTTTTTTTTTTTCTTTTTT
>NW_007726516.1:461963-474417 GCF_000696425.1 Galeopterus variegatus
CTATATAGGATCCAAACCCGCGGCGGGAGCGCTGCTGCGCTCCCAGCGCCGCACTCTCCCGGGAGCGCCACGGGCTCGGCCCAACCCCAGCCTTCTTAATGATGGTTCCTGATCCTGACTCTGGATGACCACCAGTCACAACAATACAGGTTTCCTCATTCACTCTCTGAGACTGGACTGAGCTGATGAACACCTCTGCATGGTTCACAGCCCACACTTGTGGAGGTCTTATCCCATTCCCTGTGGCAGGGAGGTCCCTGAATGGGTCTGGCTAGTGATGTATGCCTGGAACCTTATTATATCTTAGTGACGTGGGAATACTAACTCAAAGAAGAGTGACTTGGAACATTGACATGCAGTGCTTACTGTACCTTGCTATATTCAAAGAGATAAGAAAAATCAGACCCTCAAAACTTCTGCACATAATGGACAACAAAAATATTCCATTTAAAAATCATGCCCCCAAAGAAATTAGGATGTTTACAGTGATAAATCTGAGTTACTACAGTTACCATTTTAAAATACTTTATTCTTATTATATTTTTTTTAGTGTAAAGCTTCATGCTAAAAGACATGTGAGAAGACATTCTTTAGTTTTACAAATTAAACAGCAAAAGAAAACTTTAATAAGCAAATACTATACATTTAAAATTTAGATTATTTTTAAGCCTATGCCAGAATTTAGAGTAGTTTGAATAAATGGCCATTACTCAGAATAGCCGTTCTATACAAATGAATTTCACATGATTTGAGTAACTACTTTATTTCACAAAAAGTATCTCAATAAGTCCCTGTGTTGGTATCTCCTTATGTGTAAATCTTAGAGTTTCTAAATTTAAATCTAAAATACCATGGTCACATTTCACAAAAAGGGTTTAATATATTTAAAATTTCAAAATGTCACAAAGAAAATATTAATGACTAAGTTGTTTTTTGGAATTTGGTAACCATTTTTGCAGAATATAGAACAGCTATACTGTGTACTGCCCATTTATTCAAACTTCTCTAAATTCTGGCATAGGATTAAAAATAATCTAAATCTTAAATGTATAGTATTTGCTTATTAAAGTTTTCTTTTGCTGTTTAATTTGTAAAACTAAAGAATGTCTTCTCACATGTCTTTTAGCATGATTTTTAAAGCTTCAATTTGATTTCACAAAAATTCAGTAAGTACAATCCAGCTTAACAAGTTATCCTTAAAATTCAGTTTCCAAGGCAACAATCGTAAGTCCCTGTACACTGTTTTTAAAAAATCATTTTTATAAATTTAGGCACTGCAACATCAAAGGCAAGTATTAAATATAACTGCCTTACTTTTATCTCCTTTTATCACAGTTTTTGAACAAGCTGACTTCTCTCTTTTCAATGGATTAATATCAGATCCCTAGCCTGCTGTCCATCAAATGTAAGAAAGTTGAGGGCAGATAAAATATCCAATTCCAAAGTGGCTGCCTGAGAATCCAGTCTACTGTATGTGCATAACAGCCAATCTCCTTATAACTTCATAACTGACTCAATCAAGACATAAAGGAAGAGCTCTTACCTGCACATTTCACTCCCTGAGCAATGAGACCCCACATGAAGTTGGCACAGTATTCACACCAGTGCGGTCCTCTGAACGTATGGACCTGAGAAAGAATCAGGGCAAAGTGGAGAGAGTGAAACACATGGATGAGGAGACTGTTTCATATAAAAGCACTAGTATACAAGCCACAGTTAGTACTGAGGAGGCAATATGGCTACATTTAGAAGAACTTTGAGTAGAACTGACAAGCAGTTAACATTTCTTCAGAGCTTGATTTCTTCTTTGTTTAAGAAATGTTGATAATCAAACCAATATTCTGCAATCTACTTTTGAAAACAATTTCTACAGTGGAGTTTTCCAATGGGTCTCCTCAGGCACAAGTACTCTCACCTACGTTTTACACAGATATTGGCATTTCTGAGTTCAATGGCAAAAAGAAGGATAAGGAGTAATACAGAATATGTCTTGGGTCCTGCGAGGATTTTTGTCAGATGATCCATCTTCTGTGAACACAGATAGGGTCACAGATGTTAAAGGTGACAATTATTTGATTGGTCCCAAGGGAATCATCAAAAAGGGATAAAACATTTGATAGTAATTATGTTAGCAAAGAGAATAAATACATTTTCGAAAATGCAGAAGCTATAGGTAATCTAAAACATGTTTAATACTGTTTTAGTAATTATTATTCTAAACTAATCATTCCAGCTCATGAAGATTTTACTGCATTTGATTCCTTTTTCTCTGAGAAAGAAAGGAATCCCCAGAGAGGAAAAGATTCAAACGCTAAGATACCTATAGACTTTCACATATAGGAAAGAGAAGGTACCCTAGCTTAACTCAGATAGAAAAAAATATTGGTAGAACATAGAAGCAATGAATCCAAACCCCAAATATTAAAGAACGATATTATCAGTAACAATTTAAGGTTTCTGAGCAAATATTGGCTGAAAATGCACTCAAGAAATAAGCTGAAAGAAAAGAGACAGGTATAAGGAAGTCATGTGAAAATCACAAACTGTGACGATTTGATTCCAACATAAATATCTGCCAAAATAGCTATTGAAAATAATGACATTCACAGCTAAGATTGTCATTTTTACAACTGTTATATTAATGCATTGACTAGGTGTTAGAAACCATGATTAAATGATTAAAAAAAAAAACCCTTATTTCATTAAACTTAAGATGCCACGAATGTAAGTCATACCATTATATGTTCCATTTAGGAAAACCATGTCAATTAAATTATGACAAGCCATTGATTGATCATAAGATAAATCCCAATTTCAGACATGTTAAAATGTAAAATAAAATGTACATATTAGAATCAATGAAATATATCAGAATTCAAAATACTGCATTGGCCAAAATATCCATATAAGGCCACAATGGATAATCTAGGGTTCATTCCATGTAGGTACGTGCTTGTGACTTTGGTTGCTGCCAAGTGAGCTTGAGTACAAATTTTATGTTGATTTTGACAAGCAGGCCATAATCCCTTTTATGTCTTTTATGGAAAAGGGTCAGGAATGCAGACACAGTTGCTTCTGGGTTGTTAATGATGCTCAGAGCCTGTAAATTGAAATCATTTCCTGGAGTTGCTGAAGCAGAACCCAAGATCAACATTCAGATACTCTGTGATGTCCCTGTTTGTCTAAGTTCCTCAGAGTGAATACAATTGAATAAAGTATGCAGTCTTGCTCTACTCTGATGGGAATCAGTGAAATAGATAGCACTGACTCATAAAAGAGTTATATAAGCAGGAAATAATTATAGAATCGTGAAGTCACTTTTAGAGAAAGTCTCTGGGACACCAACTGGCTTATGGGTTGCCAGATCTCAGGATAATCCAGTATCACTTACTTGGTTAGGTGAATAAAAGTGAAATAAAAGAAGGGAGAAAGTCTCAGGAATTATTCTGTATCTGCCAGTTATCTCACGATAAAGTCTCTGAAAGTTACATTAGGAGGACAAAAACAAGAGTAGATGGTATTTTATTTGTAATTATTTAAACAAAAGGACTTTAGGCAGTCAGCACTGAGTACTGAGAAGTTATACCAGAACCAACTCCCTTCCTCACCTTTCTGAAAGCAGCAGTGAATGTGGCATTTGAAAAGCATGAGGACATCTCTTCACATTAAATATGCTGAAGAAAGGGGTCTAACTGTCCAAGCAGGCCCACTGTTCTAATTAAAGGATCACACATGTATCTAAGAAAGCAATGGAAATCGTTATTTATACATTTCATTCTGGGACAGCTTTTTTAATAAAAAGCATCCTGAGCCATTTGAGGCTAGGATTTTGATTTTTTAAAAAATAGTTTAGAGGGTAGCTTATGTAGTGTCCAGGAAACTGTTCAAGAAACAGGCCTTGAAGCACCAGAAGCTTCCTAAACTTCTATTTGTATAACAAGGATTAACTAAATTCTCTTTTGAATTTTTATATCTAAAATTCGTATTTCTTAAGTTTCTTTTGTTTTGTGACCTCTATGACTCTATGACATTGAATTGCATTTATAAAAGTTGATTATTGTAGCCTTTTTGTCTTTTTTATTCTCCTTGAGGCTATCAAAACAGATAGTAACTTTATCCCTTAATTAACCATTATTCATTCATAAACATTTATTAAATGACATGCACAAAGATAAGGAATTCATTGGTTTCTTGTATAATACAGTGGGAAAATGCTCTGAAGAAAGTGTTTGCAAAGTGTGAAGGAAGCTGGGGGTGGGGGATTGCTCAGGCTTAAGGTGCAACCTATAAGCTGAGTCCCCAGCCTGGTGAGTTGATTAGGCCTGTGGGGCAGAATGGGAGTGTGCGTGTTGGAGCGGGGTGCATTAAGAAGCGCTGTCCCAAGAAAACCAAAGGCACAAGGCATGAGAGAAACAATGTGGTTTAGAGAATTGCAAGTAAGTTCAGAATGGATGGAGGTAGAAATGACTGGCATGGCACGAGGCAAGAGGGGCCAACAGGGCCTTTTACATGCCTACAAATTTATACTCTGCCCAGTGAGGGCCACTGAAGATTTTTAAGGAGAGTGACACAGTCAAAGGGGCACGATTAGAGGAAGACAGACTAGGCTGGATGTTATGACAGTCATCCAGGTAATAGACGACATGGATCTGAACTGGTCCATGGTGACTGAGAGGAAGGGAACAACTGGAGTTATTCAGGAGGCAGAATCAAGAGTTTGGTGAGTAAGTGAATCAGAGGCGAAGGAGAGGGGAAGAAGCTCATCTTACTGTTAGGGTTTGGGGCCTGGTGACTGGGGGAGGATGACACTAACAGAGGTACAAAAGCAGAGGAATCGGTTTGGAAATGAGGTAGAGAGGCACCATGGAAAGGGAAGGGCTGATTGACTGAGGAGGTGCAGTCAAGTGCAGATGGAATCCAAGGCAGAGCTCTGAATATAAGGAAAATCCCTCCCTGAGTTGGGGGGTACAGTGGAGGAAGGTAAGAGGGCGAGGATGCTGTGCAGGGGTGGTGGGGGTCTTGGGGTTAGAAAGCTAAGGGAATTCACGCTTGACTGGCTGTGGTCTCTATGCATCAGGAAGTAAGTTCAGTTATGAAGCAAATGAAGAGTTTGGAGAAAGTGAGAAATAGGAACTGGAGTGGGCCAGGAACCCAGAGAAGGACTGATGGACTTGAAAGCAAGTTTCTTTCCTGGATGACACTAAAATCATACTGTACCAGTATCAAGCACATAAAAATAAAAAATAAAAAAAAGACAAATACTTTCTTTTTAAATAGGTGATTGTGCTATATTTGAGCTTTATCTAAGTGTCTCATTTTATATGCGGTTTTACATTATTAATGATGTTTACATCATATACTTGACCAATTCAGAAAAAGATATCCGAAAAAATCTATTGCACAAATTATATAACTTGGAATAACAGCTCTTCAATTGTATTGCTCCATCTGGCACAGTGGAAACAGGCAGTTTCTACAGACAATTCTATAGGCACTGACATTTGCAGGCAATTTTGTTTATTAGATCTGTTTGTATTTTAATTACCTGTTTTAAAAATGATTAAATCACAATGTAATGGGCATTCAAAAAGAAAATTAAAAGGTCTAAAGTTGCATCTTGGGGCTTCTCTCTGCTTAGGAGGACGCTAAGAAAGAACTAGGTGGGATATGGGGGAAGGAAAGCGTGGCGTGGTTCACCAGGTGTGCAGACTGCAAGCCCTAGATCACATCAGAGCTACTTTTGCCTGGGATGTCTTCAACGCAGTAGATATCCCTTAGAAACATGCAACTGGTCAGCATTCAGGAAATCCGAACAACTGATGTCTTTTACCACATATACAACTAACAGACAGTCATTATGTGACACTTTCATCTGTCATTTTTTAAATAGGATTTTTATTCTAAATGGCCCCAGATTTTCATATTTTCATAACATGTTTTAGTGTTCCTGTCTCTTCTCATTCTCCAAAGCTGTCAGCTCCTTCTCCTTCTTCCTCACTCCTGTGTCCCTTTCTAATTATTGATTCTTAGTTGTGGACTAGGAAATCTGATAAAAGATCTTTGCTAGCCCTGGATATAAATCAATAAAATGTGTCATCAATCTTTCTCTTGAAGGCCTTTTTAAAAATAAAAAATTTCTGACTCCCTGTCTGTGTTTCTTACAGTTGAGGCTGATGGACAGTGGTCTCGTGATTAATGGGGTGTTGGCAGCACCTTACTTTATTCCATTACATCCACTAAGTCAGCAGTTACCGTTTCTTACAAGAAGAAACTAGCCTCTGTTTTTGCTATTTACCGTAGGACCTTAATGACATGNATGACATGCACAAAGATAAGGAATTCATTGGTTTCTTGTATAATACAGTGGGAAAATGCTCTGAAGAAAGTGTTTGCAAAGTGTGAAGGAAGCTGGGGGTGGGGGATTGCTCAGGCTTAAGGTGCAACCTATAAGCTGAGTCCCCAGCCTGGTGAGTTGATTAGGCCTGTGGGGCAGAATGGGAGTGTGCGTGTTGGAGCGGGGTGCATTAAGAAGCGCTGTCCCAAGAAAACCAAAGGCACAAGGCATGAGAGAAACAATGTGGTTTAGAGAATTGCAAGTAAGTTCAGAATGGATGGAGGTAGAAATGACTGGCATGGCACGAGGCAAGAGGGGCCAACAGGGCCTTTTACATGCCTACAAATTTATACTCTGCCCAGTGAGGGCCACTGAAGATTTTTAAGGAGAGTGACACAGTCAAAGGGGCACGATTAGAGGAAGACAGACTAGGCTGGGTGTTATGACAGTCATCCAGGTAATAGACGACATGGATCTGAACTGGTCCATGGTGACTGAGAGGAAGGGAACAACTGGAGTTATTCAGGAGGCAGAATCAAGAGTTTGGTGAGTAAGTGAATCAGAGGCGAAGGAGAGGGGAAGAAGCTCATCTTACTGTTAGGGTTTGGGGCCTGGTGACTGGGGGAGGATGACACTAACAGAGGTACAAAAGCAGAGGAATCGGTTTGGAAATGAGGTAGAGAGGCACCATGGAAAGGGAAGGGCTGATTGACTGAGGAGGTGCAGTCAAGTGCAGATGGAATCCAAGGCAGAGCTCTGAATATAAGGAAAATCCCTCCCTGAGTTGGGGGGTACAGTGGAGGAAGGTAAGAGGGCGAGGATGCTGTGCAGGGGTGGTGGGGGTCTTGGGGTTAGAAAGCTAAGGGAATTCACGCTTGACTGGCTGTGGTCTCTATGCATCAGGAAGTAAGTTCAGTTATGAAGCAAATGAAGAGTTTGGAGAAAGTGAGAAATAGGAACTGGAGTGGGCCAGGAACCCAGAGAAGGACTGATGGACTTGAAAGCAAGTTTCTTTCCTGGATGACACTAAAATCATACTGTACCAGTATCAAGCACATAAAAATAAAAAATAAAAAAAAGACAAATACTTTCTTTTTAAATAGGTGATTGTGCTATATTTGAGCTTTATCTAAGTGTCTCATTTTATATGCGGTTTTACATTATTAATGATGTTTACATCATATACTTGACCAATTCAGAAAAAGATATCCGAAAAAATCTATTGCACAAATTATATAACTTGGAATAACAGCTCTTCAATTGTATTGCTCCATCTGGCACAGTGGAAACAGGCAGTTTCTACAGACAATTCTATAGGCACTGACATTTGCAGGCAATTTTGTTTATTAGATCTGTTTGTATTTTAATTACCTGTTTTAAAAATGATTAAATCACAATGTAATGGGCATTCAAAAAGAAAATTAAAAGGTCTAAAGTTGCATCTTGGGGCTTCTCTCTGCTTAGGAGGACGCTAAGAAAGAACTAGGTGGGATATGGGGGAAGGAAAGCGTGGCGTGGTTCACCAGGTGTGCAGACTGCAAGCCCTAGATCACATCAGAGCTACTTTTGCCTGGGATGTCTTCAACGCAGTAGATATCCCTTAGAAACATGCAACTGGTCAGCATTCAGGAAATCCGAACAACTGATGTCTTTTACCACATATACAACTAACAGACAGTCATTATGTGACACTTTCATCTGTCATTTTTTAAATAGGATTTTTATTCTAAATGGCCCCAGATTTTCATATTTTCATAACATGTTTTAGTGTTCCTGTCTCTTCTCATTCTCCAAAGCTGTCAGCTCCTTCTCCTTCTTCCTCACTCCTGTGTCCCTTTCTAATTATTGATTCTTAGTTGTGGACTAGGAAATCTGATAAAAGATCTTTGCTAGCCCTGGATATAAATCAATAAAATGTGTCATCAATCTTTCTCTTGAAGGCCTTTTTAAAAATAAAAAATTTCTGACTCCCTGTCTGTGTTTCTTACAGTTGAGGCTGATGGACAGTGGTCTCGTGATTAATGGGGTGTTGGCAGCACCTTACTTTATTCCATTACATCCACTAAGTCAGCAGTTACCTGACTCCCTGTCTGTGTTTCTTACAGTTGAGGCTGATGGACAGTGGTCTCGTGATTAATGGGTGTTGGCAGCACCTTACTTTATTCCATTACATCCACTAAGTCAGCAGTTACTGTTTCTTACAAGAAGAAACTAGCCTCTGTTTTTGCTATTTACCGTAGGACCTTAATGACATGCACTGCTTTGTAAAGTGGGAGAGAGACCAATTCCTTTATAAACAGCATAATTTTGTCCTTAAGAGTTAGTTATATAAATAAATCACTTGATCAATTTACAAAAAAAGAGAAAGATTCCTTTGGGCATTTGGGCATGGTATTTTGGTAAAACAGAATTCAAGAGAGCAATCAGCTTCAACATAAAACATTATTAGTGAAGTAGGGATGATCCCAAGAAAAGCAACCTCATAAAGTGGGCCACAGATATTTATTTTAGACCACCTCCAAAACTTTTGCTTCATCTTGACAAATGAAAGTGAAAGAGTATTAAAACAGAATTCAAGAGAGCAATCAGCTTCAACATAAAACATTATTAGTGAAGTAGGGATGTTCCCAAGAAAAGCAACCTCATAAAGTGGGCCACAGATATTTATTTTAGGCCACCTCCAAAACTTTTGCTTCATCTTGACAAATGAAAGTGAAAGAGTATAGGCATGAATTACACCTTAATGAACAGAGGGCCCAACCAACTAATTTTAAAGCCCTCTTCTCTTTCACAAGTGGAAAAAAGACAACTTTATTACCATGGTATTTGAGATTGTTTTTCACCTGTGAACAACTCCTTTCATGTTAGTCACTCTGTTAAAACAGAGATAAAAGACTGGATTAATTAATGGACCCCCCAAGAGAGTCTTTCCAGTGAAGAAACTGGTCAGAACGAGGGTGAAAAGAACAGACAGGGTGGGAAATGGCTGGGCTACTGAGGGGTTCATGTGGCACAGGCCAAGTGTTGTTTGTCTCCCGGGCACCAACCCAGGTAAAAATGCAAGCCATTCCCAATTGGACCTGCTGTTATACTGACCAAAACCCTGGCTTATATAAGGAAACTAAAACACCTGCTTCTCATCATGTTTATAGCATTCACATCTCCAGTAATAGAAATAGAGACAAAAAAATCTGTGCTACATGAAGAAAAAAGAAATTCAGCATTATCTTCATTATCCCTTCCAAAGCAAAACGCTGCCTTTAGAAACAAGTATGAATGCAAACAGGCAAGGAGCAGGCCTGCAGAGCCTGCTGCAAATGTAAGCTGTGTTGCAGATGACAAGAACATTGCGAGAAATGAAGTTTTGCCTGGGAAGGTGGCAATAACACTTCAGCTGTAGCTCTCCGTTTCGGAGGCTCTCATGAGTCAGTTCTCTAGCTTGGTATTGGGCCATGAGGGGAGAGAACAGATGATCAAAATCAAATCAAAAGGAATGTAGGTGGGCAGACAGCTGGGCAGGAAAGGCCTTTTCTTTCTTTTTCACTTTTATCTTTAGAGCAGCTAGAATGTACTCTTTTAAGTGACCAATGTTAGTCTTACCAAGATGGTCTTAAATTTTTTATCCATATATGAAATTTAGAATTTTAACCACTTCAAAGTATTTTGATTTATATTATTATTATTTTTTTTAAGTGACAAGGGGATCTTAACCCTTGGCTTGGTGTTGCCCGCACCGCGCTCAGTCAGTGAGCACACCGGCCATCCCTATATAGGATCCGAACCCGCGGCCTTGGCGCTCCTAGCGCTGCACTCTCCCGAGTGAGCCACAGGGCCAGCCCTGATTTATATTATTAAGCCATGAAAAGAGAAGGCATAAAACTGCCTATGATCATTAACAGTAAATACATAAAATTGTATTTGAAATATGTAAAATTTTTTGCAGAGTTTCCTGCAAAAAAAGGCAAGGAGAGGTACTTAAAAAAGGAGTATGTTTAGTATCAAGGCACTCCTTTCTCACCTTGTTATAGTCAGAACTACTAGCCGCCTTAAAACTCTTGAGGAGAAATCTGTAACAAACAGCGAGGTTTGGGTGTAGTTAAGCCACCAGCACTGACATGCTGGCCGTGCCTGGTCCTCTTGCCCTGATGGAATGTATGTTGTAACATGGTGACTACATCAGGAAAGACAGAAAAAATGCACTAGTCACATGCTGAAACATAGCCACAAGCAACGGCTGGAGCTGGTAAGTGCCTGGAATGGGAGAAGGGGCCCATCCGCTAGCTGGCAGCGGACAAGTGAGGGGGACAATGGACAGCTGGTCAAAGGCCCAGGTGCCAATAGCCTAGACAACTAGCTACTACGTAGATGATCACACAGCGGAGAACTTGAAGGGACTCTGCAAGGTACACACTTAACCACACAAGTAGTTAACACAATCAGAAGCATCACTTTGAAAAGCATGATAAATGACAGAAAATTGGTGACCTAATGCTTTAAGAGTAAAAAAACTTCAAAATTGAGGGAAATATGATTAAAGCCTACTAGACATACATTGGCCATACCACAAATAAATGATGCCCTCTAATGTATGAGAAACAACTACAGGAAAAGCTGATATAATATGGTCAGACTATAACAACACCAGTCTTACTTTACTAATAGGGCAATTTGGGCAATATAGTAATTTAGTTCTGCTCCCACATGAAGGTTAAAAAATGGCTTTTAGTAGCTGGTGTACAAAACAACGCTTTAAATAAACTTTAAATGTTTATTTACTAAAACCCATTTTTATAACGATCTTCATGTGGAAGCAGAACTAAATTACTATAATGCCCTAGTAAAAAATAATGAATTATCATCAGTTTAACTCATAACAATACATTCACCATAATTCAACGTATAACTATATCATAATAATTTTATATATATAATAAATAATTCAATATAGGGCCTTCTTACCAGAGTTAAAATTTTAAATTTCTTTGTGGTTTCCTTCCCATTTCCCCCCAATCAATATTATGTCTGTGAGGGAAAAATAGCTCTAAAATTACAGCTAAGTTAATGTAGCACAAACAAGTAAACTTGCTTAGAATCATCCACAACCATATTAATGTTAGAACACAAACACAGTTTCTAGTGTTAATGTTCTGTTCTAAGCTGAAAGAGTGGCCCGTTACACACAACCATCAATTTGAAAACCAGGAATCAGGAAGTGGAAATATCAAAGTTCTCAAAGTTTTTTAGTCCATTTTGTGTCACTTACTATTACCTAAAGAATGATGAATGCTGACTAATGATGACAATAAGTTTGCTGAGATACAGGGAACTTGACAATATAGTCAATAACCGAGATAAGATGTTATGATGAGTATATATTCTTTAGGCACATGCTTTGACAAGCTTATTAAAGTCATGATAGGCCTCACTCCTAATAAGACTCTTTGTCCTCTAGGGAATGCTGACATACTGGGTTATAATAAGATGATGCATGACAGTATAATTTGTCAATTAAACAAAGTTTGAAAAATAGAGGTATGAAATATTATGTATGTGTTTCAGTCTGTTTTGTGTTGCTGTAACAGAAATACCTGAGACTGGGTGATTTACAAAGAAGAGAGGTTTATTTGGCTTAAGATTCTGGGACAGCTGCATCTGGCATGGGCCTCAGGCTGCTTCTACTCATGGAGGAAAGTGGCAGGCAGCTGGTGGGTACAAGCAGATCACATGGTGAGAGGAAGCAAGAGAGAGAGAGGAAGTGCCAGGGTCTTTTAAACAACAGGCTACTGTGGGAACTAATACAGTGAGAACTCACCCATTTATCCCTCTCCCAGGGAGAGCATTAATCCATTCATGAGGAATCCACCCCCATGACTCAATCACTTTCCAATACTGCCACATTGGGGATAAAAATTGCACATGAGTTTTGGAGGGGACAACACATCCAAACTCCATTAATATGAATTTCTCCTACTAACTTACAAAATAAGCAAAATAGAATTAAGACCCAATTCTCAGTTAAAGCTACAAGGAGAGAATGAATATATGATACAAGAGACTGCAAGAAGTGGCCTTTAAAGAACCAACATGTCCCAAATAGGGAAAAACCAGTCCTTGTTGATT
>NW_007726516.1:475011-478491 GCF_000696425.1 Galeopterus variegatus
CCATTCATGAGGAATCCACCCCCATGACTCAATCACTTTCCAATACTGCCACATTGGGGATCAAAATTGCACATGAGTTTTGGAGGGGACAACACATCCAAACTCCATTAATATGAATTTCTCCTACTAAGTTACAAAATAAGCAAAATAGAATTAAGACCCAATTCTCAGTTAAAGCTACAAGGAGAGAATGAATATATGATACAAGAGACTGAAAGAAGTGGCCTTTAAAGAACCAACATGTCCCAAATAGGGAAAAACCAGTCCTTGTTGATTAGATTTTTGTGTGGACACATAAAGTATTAACAGAACAGAATTCTAGAAGAGGTGACCTTTTAAAAAAATTAATTTATTTTTTGACAAAGCTTATATATATTTATCGTACACAACATGGTGTTTTGAAATATGTATATATTGTTGAATGGCTAAATTGAACTAATTAACATATACATAACCTCAAATATTTACCCTATTTTTGTGGTGAGAACAACTTAAAAATCTACTCTCACAGATTTTCAAGAATATAGTACATTGCCATTAACTATAGGAGGTAACTCCATTTTATTGTGTGTTCTTCTGGGTTTATATCTTTAACTTGTCATTGTGTTAAAGTATCATGCCAGGCTGGTTCTCTACTTTGGGATAAATTTTGGAGACACTAAGTTTTCTAAAATGTCAAGTCAACAGGTGAACACAGATGCTGGAAATAATCAATACTGCATTAGACGTAGCTGTGTGCCAGAGGGCCTCAAATTAGAATATTGGGAATAAGAATCAGGATTGGTTCTGGTGAGAGAGAGAGCCAAGATCCCGAAGGCGTCTGAAGTGGCAATCCTAAATCTTGTTTTCAAAGGCAGCCCTGAGGTTCTCTTTTATTCCAAGTGTTTTTTATTTATTTTTTAACTTCATAAAAGAAATTAAAAACCTGCTAGTTTCACTAACAGTCTCTTTAATAAAAAAGACAAACTTGAAAATCTCTACGCAATTTTTAAAGCAACAAAAGCAAGTGGGACTACACCAAACTAAAAAGCTTCTGCACAGCAAAAACAAACAAAAACCCCAAAACAAAACACAACCAAAAGAGAGAATGGGAGAAAATACTTGCAAACCATATATTTGATAAGGGGTCAATATACAAAATACATAAGGAACTCCTACAAGTCAACAGCAAAATCAAATCAAAACAAGCAAAAAAAACGCTATAAAAATGGACAAAGGACTTGAATAAACATTTCTCCAAAGAAAATATGCAAATAGGCAACAGTTATATATAAAAAAAGTTCATCATCACTAATCATCAGGGAAATGCAAATCCAAACTACAATGGGGTATCACTTCACACGTGTTACAATGGCTATTATCAAAAACAAAAACAACAACGACAAAAAGAAAACCCCACAAAAGATAGTAAGTATTGGCAAAGATGTGGAGAAATTAGAATACTTGTACACTGTTTGTGGGAATATAAAATGGTACAGGTGCTATGGAAAACAGTATGGAGGTTCCTCAAAAAATAAAAAATAGAACTTCTGTATGATCCAGTACTCCCACTTCTGGGTATATATCCAAAAGAATTGAAATCAGGACCTGAGAAGAGATATCTGCACTCCCATGTTCACTGCAGCATTATTCATAATAGCCAAGGTATAGAAACAATCTAATGTCCATCAATAGATGGACAGATAATAAGAGTGTGTTATATACATTCATGGAATATTTATTCAGTCTTAAAAAAGAAGGAAATCCTACTATATGTGACAACATGGATAAACCTGAAGGACATGACATTAAGTGAAATAATTCAGGCACATAAGGACAAATACTGCATAATTCCATTTACATGAGGTATCTAAAATAGCCAAATTGATAGAAATGGAGAGTGGATGCCAGGGGCTAGGGAAAGGGGGGAATGGGGAGTTGCCGTTCAACGTGTATAAATTTTCAATTTTACAAAATGAATAAGATCTAAGGATCTGCTGTACAACACTGTTTCTTTAGTTAACAATACCGTGTTGTGCACTTAAATATTTAAGAGGGTAGATCTCATGTTGAATTCTTACACAAAAAGTAAAAATCTTTCTCCAAATTTTAAATTACTCTCTAATATTTCAAATTATGTTTTGCATACTCATTTCTGGTTGTCAAACTATTTCAGGTAGAGATGCCATTTTACATAACTAAACATTTGCATATTATATTTGTATATGCAATATAGAACCATGAGGAATATAGCATTATTATACATATATGACATACTAAATTGAAAGCATTTTAATTGCCAGTATTTGTGCCTAAGACTAGTATTATATTCTCACTGTTCTCTTTATATTGATATTTGCTTTTTTTTTCAGTTAATTTGTATATGTCATAAGTTACATATTACTGGATCCCCTCCCTATGTCTAGTAGAGTGGTATGCACATAATAGTTGCTTGATCAATATTTGAGAGATGAGTAATGGGGAGATGAAGCACATATATATGCTAGAAAAGCCTAAATTGTCTTGTTTAGATTAGAGAAATAACATGGGCAAGATGTGGGATTTTTTTTCTTTGAAAATATTTAGTTATTATGTTCACCAATAACATATCACATGTATATTAAAAAAGCCAATCTTTTCTGGGCCCACATGGACATGGTAGGAACCTCTACTACAGACCAAGAGGCTAGAGAGCAGGGTGTTTCTAAGACGTCTCCCCTACTCAAAACATTTTTTAAATAACATACTAGAAAACTTGGAATGGAATTGAAAACATATTGTTATATAGTGTTACAAATGGTCATTCGTATTCACAAGGCAGTATAATAAAGAGAAACAAAATTTTGGAACCTGGGGAATAAAGACAGATTCTGAAGAAACATCTTGAGAATAAAAGGTCAATCTGTGAGAATAATACATCACGGGTTTCTCCTGGGTTAAGTATAGCAATTTAAATTCTCTAGCCCCATAAAATGGCTGCAAAGACATGTATGCAACTATGTACAAAGCAATAAGAACCCAGTGAAATGTTTCTTTTTGAATTATTAATGGAAGGCCGTAACCTTTCCGGTAACTTTAATGATGTAGATTTGGACCCGAGGTGTCAGAAGTAGCTCCCTCACCAGCATTACAAACCTCAAGAAGCAGAGGCAGGGTGAGGCTGAGAGGGCCACAATGCCCAGCGGCAGTGCAGAGGCCTGGACAGAAGCACAAGATGAGTCTCTGTGGCCCTCTGTACCAACAGCAGAGGCAGAAGTAAAAAAGCAAAGGAGCGTCTGTTTGTCACTTTCGGCTTCTACAACATCTAAATACTATATCAAATAGCAGCTGAAACACAATGCTTACAGGGACATTCCAGATGATCTTGTCCAATCTCCTAGTTTCTCTTCATTAGCCCTCTCCATGTCTGACTGCTCTAGGCAGAGAGAACCCATGCCATGCACTGATCTTTGCCAGTTTTGTCTTGCCCACATTCAGAACTGGGGAGTGGTGGCGGGGGGG
>NW_007726516.1:478545-479789 GCF_000696425.1 Galeopterus variegatus
AGGGGGGGGGGGGGGGGGGGGGGGGGGGGGGGGAGAAGGAGGAAGGGAGAGAGGGCGAGAGGGAGAGGGAGAGGGAGAGAGGGGTCAGAGAGAGACAGAGACAGAGAGACAGAGACACACAGAGAGAGTAATAGAAATAGATATATTAAATTTCATTTAATCTCTTGCTTGGAGAAAAACATTGTTTATTCCTTTAAAATGTTTATATTGGCCACTCCATGTTCATATCCATAGGAAAAGCAATGATGAGTGACATTATTGCAGAAGCTTAACGAGACATTCCAGATTGCCTTTTCCATTTTGTCATATTGCATATACCTTGTTTTATATTACTATTTGAAAGAAAGTGAGCCAAGATGCCAGGTACCGTTCAAACTTTATTAAAGAAAGAAAACTGCTGGGCTGTACTCAAAATGAAGGACAGCCCGAGGCTGCCCTGAAAATGGGGACAGCCGTAACAATGGGTTTGCCAGAGTTTATATTAGCTTTTCGGCGTGAAATGTATGGAGGGGGGGAGGAGGGGAGGGACCATTAGGTTGATGTAACTGGGTGGAGAACTGCGCCAATGCAGAAACCAGAAAGTTGTTTCTAAGTCAGGAGGCTTCTCATAAAGGGAAATGGGGAGGGGCTTGGTGCTGGAGTGGAAGACCAGGCCGGCAGCTATTTCGTGCTGGTGCTTATTGTGTGCACCATCGTGCTGGCCTCATCCAAAATCCATCACTATAAATTCAAAACAATATTCAAATTTCTGAGCATTTCAAATGTGCACACAGATTATCTAGTCAAATATCAGACACCAACCTGATGATATCTTGGGTTTTATCTCATTTTTAAAACTCACTTAAATCTGATTTTAACAATTGTAATAATACAGATCTTAGGATCAACGGAAGAGTCTACTTTTCTGTTGAAATTTCCTGCTACCATGACAAGTAGTTTCAAAACAACAACACAAGTTTCCCTGTCATACTGTTGACTCATTTATTGAGTCATTCAACAAATGCTTCTTAAGCACCTACTAGTTACAAGCACTTTACTAGACATGGGGAAAGGGGAAGGAAGAAGAGAGGAAGGAAAGAAGGGAGGGAAGGCAGTACTGTGAAGGTTGGTAGGGATAACATAAGGGAGGCGATAGACACAGTCCTTGAATATGACATTTCACTGCTGTTAATATAACCAGGTTTAAGGATGTGAAAAATCTCTATAATGAGAACTACAAACCACTCCTGAGAGAAATTAGAGAG
>NW_007726516.1:479901-483137 GCF_000696425.1 Galeopterus variegatus
CAGAACCTCTTGTCTGTTGCCCAGGATTGTTGGGTTCACTATTATCTCTTTATCCCAGTAGGTCCTGAATCAGTAATTTTATTAAATATTATGAGATTCATATTATAGTGTTATTTTAATTACAGTATTGATTCACATTTCAGGATTCATTGCTTGCATATTACCTTGGTAACATTAAATCTATTAATAAACTATCTTACCTCTTTCATTTACATGTAGAATGCAAATAACTGAAAATAAAATTAACCACTCACCATTTCAAAAAAGAACTAAACTCATATTTTAAAGTATCTACTCACAATAACTCTTAATGTTGTGTTCTTTTAATTATCCAATTTGCTTAAGTAGCCAGGCTTCTTATTATTATATTATATCTAATCTTGATTTATTTTATAGAGCTACTTGAATTAAGCAACAAACCAAATAAAACATTTAATAGTTTAACTTGGAGGGAGTAAAATATAAAGGATTTCACTGTATTCTGTGGTGTATGAACAATGCAACTATTCTTACGTAACATCTAACTCTGCCAGGAGCTAGGAAAGAAGCAAGTGCTTTCTTCAGCCCCACAATCATGCTAAGGTCATCAGTCACATCATGACCTCTGCAACTGGGCAAGAAAAACAGGATGCAGATGAACGCTTATGTATAAGTAAATTTCTTGGTATAGATTCAGAAAAAATACCCACTTAGAGTAATTTGCAATAACAAAAATAGTGGCTACCAGGTACCTACATGTACCAGGAACTCAATTTTTCTGATGTGAAAACAGAGGTTTAGAGAGATTAAGCAATCTGCCCAAGGTGGTACAAACAAGCTCTCTCTCTCTCTCTCTCTCTCTCTCTCTCTCTCTCTCTCTCTCTCTCTCTCTCTCCAGAGAACAGTTAAAATTATTTTCACTCTATGTTGACAACTTACAGGGTAATTGTTTCAAGGCTGGGTCTTATTTTCATTCTATGCAGAGAGCCTCAGAATGTAGGATGCAATCACTGCTAATGTGGTACCTGTTAAAGGATTTGGGACATTAATTTCTAAAATAATAACCTCCTTAAGAGATATAACTATCCTTGTGATAGATTCTCTATCAAATCCTTATAAGTAACAACAGAAAAGAAAAAAAGAAACTGTGTTACATAACACAGCAAAATGGGAAGGCTTTCTATTTTTTCCTACTAAAAAAAACAAAACAAAAAACTCAAAAGCAAATACCTGTCTGGAGTGTGGAAATAGGTCCAGTTAACTTGTTTGGCATTCACCTTGGTGAGTCCTTTCACCAAAGATATAAGGCATTCTTGGCTTCCCCCATCCTGCATTAAGACTTGACAGCTGTTCAACACTACAGAGCAGGATTACATAACAAGGTAGTTCAAGAAGCAAAAAGAAAAGCATATTGAAATGAGGCTCTGGTGAGTGGGCTTGTAGTGAAGACACTTTTACCATCATAGAAAAGAGTCAGTGGCAAGGCCACGTGAATGATTATAATCATGGAAATGCTCGGGGTTTTTTCCATAACCAATCTCTGAACTATACATACTTACATATCACAAGCAGTGACCTTCTATATGAGCATTTGTGTGGGGGAGAACATCTCTTGCACCGTTCTAATTCTTTTTCAGATGTTCTCAGAAGTCAAATATAACTTTTCCTCCTTTCTTTTCTCTCTTTTTATAATGCAAACTCACAAACATTTTTTAAATAACAAAGAGTAATTTCAATGGGAAGAATCAAATCTGAGACTTCTGACCTCATTAGCAACTCTAACAAATATAATGCAACTCACTGTCTGTCTAACATGAGCTTTTTCCTCAGCATAAATAATTTTTTTAAGAGCAACCCCAAGCTGGTTTTAATTTCTTAGCTCCAGAGACAGAAGTCTTCTACTTTTTATGTGCTTTTAAAAAAACAAGTATCTTTAAAGCAGTTTGGGTACCAAGGTGAAAGCCACAACTGGCCCCATAGTCAGCACTTACTGGCTGAATTTGTTTATTAAAGCCATGTGTTAAATTAAAATTAAGAGATAACTAGAAGATACAGTGAAGAAAAAAAGAGAATATGCTTGTTCATGCAAATCTTTGAACAAACCTACTATTTGCTTTTAATCTTTTGATAAAGAGCATGTACAATGAACTTAACTTAGCCCTAAAATGGCATTAATAGACCAATTTGTTTCTGCTGAATAAATCAGGGTACATCTTTGCAGATATATTTTAAAATCTCAGCAATTTCTAAATAGTGTGCATATAATTTCTTGCTTAGGAAACTAAATGTCTATTTTTGTGACCTAACATGTATATAACTTTATATTTGCAAAAGGATTTATTTGCAGTCATTTTCCTGATAAAAATTCTGTAAGACCAGGTTGTATACTATGCAAGAAGAAACGAAGAAATGAAGAAACTGAGGTCTAGTAACTTGCATGCATTGTTTAGGTTCATAAATGGAAGAAGTGGCTAAGATTGGATGCACATATAATTTCTGTTTTCTATCAGGTAATGATTCTACTGAATTGTCTCAATTTCATTTTAAATCAAAGATTTGGTTGAAAAGTAAGGTCGTTAATAATATGTTTAAAGAAGAAGAAAATATTTACCTTGAAATATTAGCAATTTCACATAGCTTGTATATTTCAGAAACTTTTTAAAATTAACTAATTCATCCTTTCTTCCAAAATGATTTGAAGATCATAAATATCTGTTCTTTGCTACAGAAAATGCAGAATATATCGGGGGGCCTGGTATTTAACATTTCAGTAAAATAAATGCCAGTGTTAAAAACAGGATAAATTGAAAATTTGTAAAGAAATAACCTAGTACAGAGCCTGGTGCATTCTATGTGCTGAATAAATGTTGACAAAATTGATAATAAATGGAATATCAGAGTTTCTAGCCTTATCACTTTCTGAAACCAAATATTCCCTTTCTAATATCAAAGCTAATGATACTTTGTCTAAACTAAAAGCATTTATGCCTCAAGAACTATATCATAAAGTTGTCTAACTATTTGGAAGTTGCTATAGAAATGCCAGTGCATCTACCTATTAAATGTAACTATGTCTCCTTATGCACAACCTCATATTCTATAGTCTCTGAATTAGGTTGCAAAGGACAGAACTTCAAGGCCTTATATAATGCTATAAATACAGGCAAGATCTGCATACAGCACACTATTTTGATAAAAAAAGATTCAAGTACGGTAGATAAAACACATTAAAACAATAATCAATAATTAAAAGCTAC